>NC_091432.1:178598274-178898274 GCF_964237555.1 Oryctolagus cuniculus | reverse complement strand
GGCCTGAGGTGCCTGCATCCCATATGGGTGCCGGTTCTAGTCCTGGCTGCTCCTCTTCCAATCCAGCTCTCTGCTGTGGCCTGGGAAAGCAGTGGAGGATGGTCCAAGTCCTTGGGCTCCTGCACCTGCGTGGGAGGCCTGGAGGAAGCATCTGGCTCCTGGCTTCAGATCTGCGCAGCTCTGGCTGTTGCAGCCATCTGGAGAGTGAACAAGTGGATGGAAGACCTCTCTCTGTGTCTCTACCTATCTCTGTAACTCTGTCTTTGCACTAAATAAACTACTTTGGGAAATAGGAACATTCTCAGCATATGGCCCATTACTTGCATTCCTGACTATGGTAGCCCTATATAGTTGCTCAGATTTTAAGTTATTACTCTTTTAATGGCAAAATAAAAACCCTTGATAATGAATTCTTACGGCATGGTTAGCAATTTCAGTCCTCTGACTTTTAAACTGCGAGGATGCAGCCACATAACATTGCCATTATAGACACATCATCACAAACAGGAAAGTCCACAGTACAATCCATACGACAACAACTGGACTGTGAGTATGCGATCGAGTGGACCACGTCCTCACTAATAAATGTCAGCTTGATCTGAATTACTTACTAAAGCACAGCTTAGACAAAGCCAAAAAGGAAAACCAAAGCTTTCTCGATAAAATGGAATCCCAAAGCATAAATAAAAGATTCCACCTGAGAAGAATGATTTATTATCTCTCACTCAAGAAAAGGATGCACATTCCATTCATTGTGACCACATCTCTTAAGTTGTTTGTTCATAAAAAGCTCATGCATGTGTGTGGGTACACACACATGCACACACACACACATAAGGTTTATAAGTTCTGCTAAAAGAAAATCTAGAAGTAATATTTGTGTTACTTGAAATGAAACTAAAGAAGCTTATTATACTTTTTAAGGTATTTCTTTGCCCCTAAAAAGGAAAAATGCCCCACACCCAAGTCAGAAACACTAATGATGATTTACACCAACCAAAGAGAACTGGGATTCAGAAAATCCAAGAATGACAATCCTCAAACACAAAAATGGGGCTGTCACAAAAGAAAAGAGACTGAACATCTAAAATATAAAAACTCATCATAGCCAACTTGAAGGTGGACAAATTTACACCAAAGACTTCAAGCCATTTATAATTCACTTTCTCATAAGCTATTTGATTAGACATGCTGGAAATAATCCTTTTACAGCATAAAGCCACACATTCCAGAAGTTCTCCAAGTCACCAGAGATGAGACATACCATGACAACTATTTACATTTTGGGACCAGTGTTGTAGCTCATCAGATAAAGCTGCTGCCTCTGACACCAGCATCCCGATGCCAGCATCCCACATGGGCTCTGGCTGCTCCACTTCTGATACAGCTCCCTGTTAATAGCCTGGGGAAAGCAGTGAAAGATGGTCCAAGTGTTTGGGCTCCTGTCGTCCATGTGGGAGACCTGAAAGAAGCTCCTGGCTCCTGGCCTTGCCCACCCCAGACCATGGCAGCCACCTAGTGAGTAAACTAGCAGATGGAAGATTCTCTCTCTCTCTCTCCCTCTCTCTCTCTCTTTTGCTATCCCCTTTCTCCCCTCTCTCCACCTCTGTCTCCCCCTCTCTCTCTGTAACTCTTTCAAATAATGTAAAACAATTTAAAATAAAAAGGATATTTACATTTTGGCAATGAGGACACTAAATATTCTAATAGCAGACATCCAAAAATGAAAGGTCACAATGTATTTTGCTTCTTTAATTCTTTTAAGATTTTTATTGGTTTGTTTGAGAAGTAAAGTTACAGACAGAGAGAGGGAGAGGCAGAAAGAGAGATCTTCCATCCACTGGTTCATCCCCAAAATGGTCATAATGGCCAGAGCTGAGTGGATCTGAAGCCAGGAGCCAGAAGCTTCTTATGGGTCTCTCACATGGGTGCAGAGACTCAAGGACTTAGGCCTTTTTCCACTGCTTTCCCAGATCATAGGCAGATTGCTGGATCAGAAGAGCAACAGCCGGGACTAAAACCAGCGCCCATATGGGATGCTGGCACTACAGGCAGCGGCTTAGCCACTACACTGCAGTGCTAGCCTCCTTCTTTAATTTTTAGTCATCTGTGCTGAAGAAAATACTAAAGGACCCTCTTTTCTAATGTAACTTGATTTTATGCAATCAACAGATCCGTGAGAGTTTTAAAGGTTCTTACAGTTGTGTAACACTTACAAGACATGACTCCTGCTCTGTAGTTAAGAAAGATGGAATATTTGGATAAAATATTTGGAATGGAATATTGCATGGGTTTAGTGAGCATCTCTCATCTTGGGCTTTAAAAAACAAAAACAAAAAATGAACACAGGGGCTAGCGCTGTGGCGCAGTGGGTTAAAGCATTGGCCTGTGGTGCTGGCATCCCATATGGCACTGGTTTGAGTACCAGCTGCTGCGCTTCTGATCCAGCTCCAAGGTAACGCACCTAGGAGACAGTGGAGGATGGCCCAAGTCCTTGGGCCCTGCACCCACTTTGGATCAGCTCAGCTCTGGCCGCTGTAGCCATTTGGGGAGTGAACCAGACTTTCTCTCTCTCTCTCTCTCTGCCTCTGCCTCTGTATCTCTGTCTTTCAAATAAATAAAAATAAATCCTAAAAAAAAAAATCAATCACAAGCAAACATTTAGTTGCACTACAAATAAAACCTGGCTTCTCCCCATGCAAATCTACCTCACGAGCTCTCCCATTCCTGGCAAGGCCACAAGATTCATATTTTCTGAAGGACCTGTGCCAAGTAGAGGTTTTTGACTTCAGAGATGTAAACAAGGAAGACATGTAGTGACCCAGGCTGTGTTGCTCTGAAATGCTCTCAACTTGGCCCTGGTGCCTGCGTTGGCTCTGCCTTCGGGCTGGCTTCCTTCACGATTGCAAGCTGGCTGTCAGCAGCTTCTAGGGCTGCCTTTTTCCTTGTTCATGTTCAGTAAGTGAGAGACAAACACGCTCGTAGTTGTGGGACAAAAACCCTCCCTTTAGTCTTAGATGGCCAACTTAAGTCCCATGCCCACCCCCTGTATACCAATAGCTGCCAGGAAACCATCAAACCTGAATTGTCCTAAGCCTTGGTTCCAGCAGTAATGACCAGCAAGGGAAAGGGCTTGGTCCAATCAAATCTCACCCCTGAATCCAAGGATTCAATAAACTGCCCTTAAGTTATTGGGCTCTGCTGGGTGTAGAAGCTGAATATCCAGGATTTCGTTAGGAAGGAAGAAAGGGAGAATGGATGCCAGGAAACAACAGTGTCCATGTTTGTGTCCATGGGGCTCCCCATAAGCAGTGAAAAGAATGTTGGTTCTGATATTGTGTTCGGAATTCATGAAGGAAAACAGATTATAAGTTCCTTAAGAGAGATGACTGCAAATGAATTTAAAGAGCCAAATGAAACTTACTGGGGCCTGTTACAAGAGCTATAAAACCAGGAGAAATAAAGGTAGGCCCCACATAAAAGCAGGAGCTAGTGACCAGGGACAGCAAGCAGCAGAATGGAAACATGTGTTAGGTTAGCAATAGAAAAGACCAATGCCTTCCAGAAGTGACATACCATAAAAAAGAAGAGGGTTTGGGTGGCTTTGGGACTCAGTATTTTTACTGGATAAGGGCCCAGAGTCAGAAATGTGAAGACAATTTCAGAGTCCTTGGTCAATTGCTAAGATCACTTCTTTAGCTCTCCTTTCTTTCCCAGGTTGGAGAGAAATGGTGGGTCTTCTCAGAACTTCCCAGATTGCAATTTTTGACATGCTACATGGGAGGAACACAAAGAAGGAGATAAAATCATGCTCAACTTGGTTAGACCAAGCTGGGAACAAGGTGTGGCCTTAAGATCTGAATATTCTTCAATAGTCCTATTTGGGAAATAAAGAAAAAGAGATAGGAAACAATTAAGGAGTTTAACAAAAAACTCCCTAAACATATACATAAATGCACACACACACACACACACATACAAAATTGCCTGAAATTTTCATATTAAGACCAATGCCTGGCTTAAATTGTCTTCAATTAGGTAGACATAATGTAACCTCCCAGAAGACTAGCTGCCCACCACATACTCTGATGAAGAAATCCATTATGCAATGATAAATGGCCATGAAATATACAATCAAGATTCAAACAATTTGACAGTCTAAAATGTTGGGGGGAAAAACACCAACAAAATGATTAGAGACAAATGCAAAGTCCATTACTTCAGCTGAAAAAAAATATGTTGTATAGACAAGGAGCTACCTACTCAAAAGCTGTAAGTTTGGGTGAGGCCTGTTAGTTGACCACAGATTTCATATGTGATCATTAGCGTAATGTAACTTCTTTAAAAATCAATATAATATTTATATCATGGAATTTGATCATAGCATCTGGAGTTCTGTCTTGATTCTAGGTAACTGTAGTAATTAAGGTGATATTGACAAAGTAGGGCATGTTCAGCAGAATGACTGAGAGGGAAAAGGCTTGAAAACCATACCATCAACGTATAGGCAGGAAATAAAGTCACTCTGAGTTATTCTTGGGAGCCAAGACTAAGGCAGCGAATTCCAGCTGTCTGTAGGGATGTGCCCTCCATCCCAGTCATGGAAGGTGAGAGTACAGCCTCTGGAGCCAGCCTGCCTATGTAAGTGGCTCCACCATACATTGACTCTGCAACTGTGGGTGGGCTATTGAGTCCCTCTGTGCCTCAGTTTCCCCATTTGCAAAATGTACATACTCATTCTGATCTCCTACCTCATAGGATTTCTATAATGAATATATGAGTCACTATGCATAAAGTACTTAGAAGAATGGTAAAAAATGAGCATAGTAAAAGTCTTTTCTATGACAATAAAGCACCAGCTTTTTCATAGACAGAGATCCCTATGTACTGGTGTTCTAGGGCTGCTATAACAAGGTGCCACTGGTGACCTGAACATCAGAATTATGGTCACCAACTTCTGGAGAGTAGAAGTGTGACATCGAAATGTCAGCAGGTTTGGTTCTGCTGAGGATTGCCCTAGAGAATCTGTCTCAACCACTCCCTGAGCTCCCAGTGGTTGACTGCAATCATGGACATTCCTTGACTTAGAGAAGCATCACTCTAACCTCTGCCTCTCTGCCTTCACCTTCACATGGCATTCCCCCCTTGTGAATGTCTTCATATTGCTCTTTCTAACAACACCACCTGTATTGGATTAGGGCTCATTTTAATGCCCTCACTTTAGCGTGATTATCTCTGTAAAGATCCTATATCCAAATAAGGTAACATACTGGGGATTAGGACTTTGACAAAGGAATTTGGGGAGGACACAATTCAAACTATAACTGTATGTCACTGGGGATCTTCAACAAACAGGCTGGGTAGCCTGTGGTCAGTGCTGTCGCTGATTTCAGTCCTGCAGTACAGCCTCTTAAGGACCTGCTTTTACAAAACAACTATTGGTCAAATCAAGACTCCCAACATGCAATTTAGGATGCAATGAAAAGCTTGATTTCCTAACCTAGAAACCTAACTAGGCTCCAAAATTAGTGCAGTAAAATTACAGAGTAATACAGCTGTTACCTCCTCGATCCGTTTTCCTGTAGCGACCACGGGGAGAACATCTAATTATAACTCCTTGAATGCTGAACTTTGACCTGAACCACCTGTATTCCTGCTTCTGCCTGCTTTTTCCTCCACCAGCACCAAGCAACCAAGGCATCAGGAGCTGTGGGGAAGGAATATCCTATCACTTCTGGACCCCTGAAGATGTTTTCACCTCCATCCACCTTACCCTCTGTACAATGATGGAGGTGAGGGACATCAGATAGTTCCATGCTCATTTCCATGTGAGGGGAATGGGAGGTTCAGCACTTATTCTGGGGTCATGTAATTAATTAATGGCAGTGCTGTAAGTTTCCTGATAATCTATCAATTACAGGTCAACTTATTGAGCACCTCCTATTTATATAGCACTGCGCAAAGTATTGGAGATTGAAACCCACTATCCATCAAATCAAATCACTGAAACTCCCACGGTTGATTTAGAAGCCCAATAGTCAACACACAGTGGACTTTCAGCTCACTCTTAACTAAGCCATGATCATAAATCTCTCAGGACATTTTCCCCCCTTTTTCTTGTCACAAGTATATGCACATAACCCAGTGGCCCTCAGTGCAACTCCTGCTGTGAGTGACAGTATGAAAGGCTGCTTCCTGCTCCATCTCTCAGTTCTCTTCGCTGGCCTCAGTGAACACTGGAGACTGTTCCAGCTCTTTCCTTCAGAGTCTCACCTTGAAGACAGTGGTGCTGCATTTGGATTGGTCATTTTTTTAAATTTTATTTGGTATAATTGATAAAAATATTGCATATTTTTAAGATGCACTATGAGAGACTTTGGATATATGTATACAATGCGAAATGATTACCACAATCAAGCTAATTAACACATCCATCAGCTCACATAGTTACCTTCTTGTGTGTGTATAGTATGTGGTAAGCTATTTAAGATCGATTGAGTCTGTTGGCAAATTTCAACTATGCAATATATTAACTATCATTGTCATCCTGTAATATTTGGTCTTATTCATGTTATGAACTGCAAATTTGTACACTTCGTCAACATCTTCCCACAGAAAGCAACAGTTTAGGTATTTTTCCCTGGGTACTGAAACCACCTCCCCTTCTTAAATTCAGGCATCAACTTAGAAGGGAGCAGTGTATGCCTCCCCATTTGTCCAAGGGCAACCCTGTTCAGCAAACGCTTCAGTCAGATCTGCTCCATACAAAGAACAATACACTAAAACAATCTCAGCGGGCAGCAACGGAATGCTTTTCGGTTTGCTCACACACGTCTATCTAAGAGTTAACAGAGGTTTGGCAGCTGCTGGAGTAGGAGCTTGACAGGGGCTGGCTCCCACCTGAGGACTGTGTCTACTCTTCACATGCCTCTCATCATCCCTGGACTAGCACTTACCAGAAGCATATTTTTCCTGTGACAAAAGCCAAAAGCCCACGATGGTGAGTACAATCTTGCAAATGCATTTCAAGCCTGCACGCTTCACATCCACTAACCACCCCTACCCCACGTTGGCCAAGCAAATCACTTGGGTAACCCTTATGTCAATGGGCAGGGAAGTGTCCCCCTCCATCCACCACCAAGTCATGGTCAGGCTATGCAGGTACAACTACAAGGGAATGAGGACAGGGACTGATAATTTGATACACTCCTGGAAAGCCAAGTTCTTTGGATGGGCGGTGAACAGCCCACGTATGACGTTTCTGCCCCTCCTGCAGCAGCACTGTAGGGCTTTCTCTTTGACCACTGAGCTCTCCAGCCTTCTCCTTCCCTCCCCCAATTCCATGACACCATCTTTTCAAAAGCAGCTCCTCCCTCCTCATGCTGTTTTATTAAAAGCTTTCTGCCAGGCTGGGAAGTTGAGGAATCCCACCTGCATCTAATATATGATAATTTACTAACGTAACCCAGCACCGCTTGCTTTTTTTTCCTCAGTCGGCTGCCTGCCTGTTGCATTGTTTTTGGCCAAGTTCCAAAAATCATAATAGAAAAGGGGGAAAAGAAACTATTTAGAAGATGATTACCCAAATATCCAAGCCATTCTCCAGGTAATGAATCCATATTGAATGAGACTAGCATTTGGAACAATTATGAGAGGAAAAGAAAAATGAAAAACTCCTGTCAAAGTACTAGGTCCTACCTGTCTGTCTTTGCAGGCCCACAACATGGAACCTAATAGATTTAGTTGTTCACACCTCTCCCATATTTTCAGAGCCATTAACCAGGGTGGACTTTTCAGGGTTTCAACAATGTAATTGTTTAGCTATAAGTTTCCCTGCTGACTGGGGCCTGGGATTTCCAATAATCACAGGCAAAGCAGAAGTCAAAATAGCTAGTGCAGAGAGAGAGAAAGGCATCACCAGCAGGCCCGAAGTGGGGTTGGACAGGTGGCAGGGGCGCACAGACCACCAGAGGCATAGGGTGTTCAGGAGCACAGCCTGGCACTATAGCAGCTCCAGCTTAGCTTGCAGGGAAGGCTTCTGTATTTGGCAAGAGGAAAACAAGCCCAAGGACTCGGCTCCCTCCCACACAATCAACCACAGAGAGACTACAAAAAATAGATAGATAGATACATACATACATACATACATACATAGATGTACAAAACTGCGGGGAACCCTAGGTAGACGAAATAGAAGATGGAATCGACCCGGGGCAGACTGAGAGAAAGCTCTGTGTCCTGCCCCTCGCCACATTGTCTTCAGAGGACGACGGCTTGCCCCACTGTGAACAAAGCCAGCAGGATCAGCCAGGTGGAAGGTGTGAGGTAGACAGAACCAGAGCAATGCCAGCACTGTGTAAGGTAAAAAGCTGATTAAAAAAAAAAAAAAAAAAAAAGTAGCCCGCCAGCTAGCCTTGAGCGCTACTTCTCTGTCCCTCCATGTTCCTTACCCACAAACTCTTAGGACTGGTAGATCACAGTCAAAAACTATTTCCTGCAAACTTGTTGTGACTTCTGCTCATAATGAGGAGTACATTTTAGGTGGTGACTCAGTAAATAAACAGCTGTGCACAAATGAAAGAACATACTTAGTCTTTGGATGCCTTCTATATTGTTCAGCCTATTCCACTCTATTCTATTTTCTCTTCCATTCTTTTGTTCTTTAAATGCTAGGTGACTCACTAAATTGATTACATGACCCATGACCCATCAATGTGTTGCCACTCAGTTTGAAAAACTGATCTATAGAGGTCATTTCCTTCCAAAGTTTTTTCTCTGCATATTTGGAGGAGGATGCTACTATAGCTGTGGCCTGAAGTGGGGACAAAAAATTGGGATGGTAGACCAATGTCCTGTGGACCTGGAGCACTATACCTTGGAGTTCACCCCACCTTTCTTTTAGGAATGGGGTTTGAGCCCCTTCATTAGCATAGGTAACCAGCCATGGTAGCTGTTACCCCCAAAGGAACCTGAGTTCATAGGTCCACAGATCCAGTGCCCAAAAGGTCAACCACAAGAAAGCAAAGATAACAGGCTAGACAACTTGTACCACATGAAGCAGATCTATTTTAATAGACAGATCAAGATTTTTAGACAAGCATAATAAATATCCTGAAAAACACAGGGGAGATGTTAATAGGAAAAAGGAAGTAGAAATCAAAAGAGATAAAGACTAGTGATTTTAACTATGAAAAATATAACAGTTGATACAGGAACAAAATGGGGGGGGGGTGCAACAGGAAGCATCCAGCCAAGAATGAAGTAGGGCTAGGAAATATGAGTCTCTCTCAGAAAGAAGTAGTAAGGGAGAAAGAGAAAATATCAGAGAGACCTAGAAGACATCCTTCCAGCATCAGTAGGAGTCTAACAAGGATGAGGAGAAACAGTCATTGTGGAGGATATCTGAGTATTTGAAGAAGTAAGAATAATAAATTAAAATTGAAGATTAATGCAAGCTTCAAAAAACACATAAAAATAAATAATTTTACACAATAAATGAAATTTAAGAACATCAAAGATGAAGAAAAAACTCTAGAAGCTTCTAGAGAGAAAAGCAGATAACTTTCTTCAGACATATCCACAGCAGTTATATGAGCAAGAAGATGTGCATCGAAGCTGAAAAATGATAATGAGTACAAAAGTACTGAGGAAAAAACATTTTATAACCAAATACTGTAATCAGTCAAATACGATGTAAATATGGGAACTCAATAGACACATTCTCAAACACATGTGACTTTAGTAGGTTGTCATACAAAAAAAATTCATAAAACTCAGCAAGGGGCCAGCATTGTGTCATAGTGGATTAAGCCACCACCTGCAACACCAGCATCCCATTTGGGGGCCGGTTCGAGACCCGGCTGTTCTACTTCTGATCCAGCTCCTTGCTAATGCACTTGGGAAAGCAATGAAGATGCACCCATGTGGGAGACCCGTAAGGAGCTCCTGGCTCTGGCCTGGCCCAGCCCCAGTAATTGCAGCCATTTAGGGAGTGAACTAGCAGATGGAAGATTCTCTCTCTCTCCTTCTCTGGCTTTCAAATAAGTAAAAAATAAATCTTACCAAAAAAATTTCAGCAAGAAGTAAATCCCAGATTGCCTAAAGAAATATGGAATACCAGGAGATTCAGATAAGTAGTAGAGTCTTATTACTTTCTAAAGAAGAAAAAAGAAAATGAAGAAATAAGTGTACTCACAATAATTCAGATCTAAACTTTTAAACAATACCAACAAAGGGATGGGTGGAAAGTGGGTACCAAAGATTTAGCAGGAGAATATGCTAATATGTTTGTCTTGTTCAAGGGAAGATTACAAATGGGTGATTCAGGATAAATGGTTGATAGATAGATGGATACAAAGATACATCAATGGACAGATATATAATAGATATATAGATGATAAAGAGAGGTAGATAGATGATAGATCAATCAATAATGGACAGAAAGATTTGATAAACCTATACATAAAATAAATATAAGAGAGACAGAGATTCAGATTAGCTAAACATTGTTTTCACATATATATCAACAGTATGTGGCCAAAGAGAGAAATGAAAAGAAAACAGATGAAAAGAGATTCAAGGAAAACAGAACCAAAGAATGTAAGAGTATCAATTTCATTATCCGATAAAAAGGAATTCAAAACAAAAAGAATATCAAGAACAACAAGCAACAATCCTACAGCCATCATTGGAATACATGTACCTCACAATATAAATTCATTATATAAAAAGTAACAATAATCAAACTGTGAGAAATAGAAAACAAGCCAACCCTCCCCAGCCCACCCCCAGAAAGCTCACCTAATCTATTTGCTTCTGCCCTTGGGTCATTTCTGTGGCTTCCCACTGCCCCCAGAGTAAAATCCAGCATGGAGACTTGGGAGGCCCCAGTGCTCTGTCCCTGCCTACCTTTCCAGCCTCATTTCTCATAGTCACTCTTGTGAGTGTGTTCTGAAGTCTTTTTAAGTTTCTTTTCTTACTCACATGTGCCAAATTATTTCCTTACTTTCCAACTTTAGCATTTATTGTTCTTCAGCCTGGAACATCTTTTCTCTTTATCTGGTGAATTCCTAATTATATACACCTTCTTAGATGAGATGTTACTTCTTCCCACAAATCGTTGACTGAATTTGTCTTTTTACAGTGCTCCTCTCGCTGGTGAAGTTCCTAGTTAACTGTGTATCTCTCCCACTAGCCTGTAAGTACTGTTGACGAAGAACACTGTCAATGGTGGTCACCATTGTGTGTTTCTAGTGCCCAGGGCACAGGATGCCCTGGGAAATACAACTGAAAAAACATAATGGAAGGATACAAAAGTGTATGGAGGGGTGGGTGAATCAACCAATTTCTGGATCAATGTTGCAGAATTAACATACACATTTATCTCTGCCCTGCCCCAAATAAAACTTCACTAAAATACCAGGAGAATTATTTGTTAAAGGTCAAATTCACTAGGACAAAGCTATCAAAGTGAGTAAACATGAAGCCTCATTGAACAGAATAGGTAGGGATGGAAATAAACACCAGAGAGCTGAAAAGGCTCAGAAATTGGAAGCTCTGGGAATCTTGGAAAATGGGGGTAAAATACACAACTGAAAATGACTAACTGAAAATCAGCCAGCGGCGCGGCTCACTAGGCTAATCCTCCACCTTGCGGCACCGGCACACCGGGTTCTAGTCCCGGTCGGGGCGCTGGATTCTGTCCCAGTTGCCCCTCCTCCAGGCCAGCTCTCTGCTGTTTCCCAGAAGTGCAGTGGAGGATGGCCCAATTATTTGGGCCCTGCACCCCATGGGAGACCAGGAGAAGCACCTGGCTCCTGCCATCGGATCAGCGCAGTGCGCCGGCCGCAGCGCGCTGGCCGCGGCGGCCATTGGAGGGTGAACCAACAGCAAAGGAAGACCTTTCTCTCTGTCTCTCTCTCTCACTGTCCACTCTGCCTGTCAAAAAAATAAATAAATAAAATAAAATAAATTTTAAAAAATGACTAACTGAAAGTAATGTGACTGGAGACCTCTCATCCTACCATTCCCTTATCCATCTCAGTGATACAAGCAACTGACCTACCCACCACCCAAGAAAAAGAAAAGTGGTTTATACCATGGCTAGATGGTTCTAAAGTTATCTGGATTTAGAGACATAAGAGGAAGCAGAGTAGGGGTAAGAAGCTGTACTGAAAACAACAAGGTTAGGTGAAATTTTGATTATTTATTGCTAGGAGCCAGGAATTCAATTTTGATCCCCCAGGGATGCAACTACTTGGGCCATCACCTGCTACTTCCCAGGGTGTGCACTAGTAGGAAGTTGGAATGAAGAACAGAGGTGGGGGTGGGGGCGGCGCTATGGTGTAGCAGGTAAAGCCACCACCTGCAGTGCCAGCATCTCATATGGGCGCCGGTTCGAGTCCCAGCTGCTCCACTTCTGATCCAGTTCTTGTCAATTAAAGCAGTAGAAGATGGCCTAAGTCCTTGGGCCCCTGCACCCTTGTAGAAGACCCGGAGGAAGCTCCTGGCTCCTGGCTTTGGATCAGCGCAGCTCTGGCCTTTGCGGTCATCTGTGGAGTGAACCAACGGATGGAAGACCTCTCTCTCTCTCTTTCTGCCTCCCCTTCTCTCTCTGTGTAACTCTTTCAAGTAAATAAACAAATCTTAAAAAAAAAAAAAAAAAAAAGAACAGAGGCAGGACTTGAACCTAGCCATGCTGATATGGATGCAGACATCCCAAGCAGCATCTTAACCACTACACTGAATACCCACCACAGATTGGGTGAAATCTGGAAACCCCTCTTCCTAGTCCCTTCCCGACTTCAGCCAGGGGATTGGAACACATGGGAGATTTCAGAATAAACATTTCAGGAGAAAAGATCTAACCATGTTCACATATGGTACTTTCATCAAATCAACTGCCAGATCATGATTTGGTGAAGTCTACCACACAACAGTCCCATGTACATGGTATTTTCAGTTAGTTTATGGTCTCTCATTCTTAAATATGTGTAAATATAAATGATTTGTATTCATAGACATTTGAGTAAAACTGTTATCTAAAAGTAAGATACCAAAAAGGAATTCACAGACAATACAGACAAGGCAGGGAATAGAACACAGAAGTACTTCAAATAGTTTATGGGAAATGGAATTGAAAGATAAGTTATTTTGGTGCAAAGATATTTTGAAGCCCATGCATAGTTTTTTCATAATACACACTTTCCATAAAATTTCTGAAGTACCCTCATATGTATTCTTTTACATATATATATGTATATATATGTATATATATATACCTATATAAAACTAACATGCATAGTTTTTTCATAATACACACTTTCCATAAAATTTCCGAAGTACCCTCATATGTATTCTTTTACATATATATATATATGTATATATATATATAAAACTAACATAATTAATATTCTAGAGTGATAGAGAAGATTCCAATCCATTAAACAAGATCAGTGTTTGTACAAAAGAAGATTTTAAAATATAACTGACAGCTTAAATAAATAAAAATATGATGCATTTAACCCAAAATTCTCTCTCTGGTAACCTTTATCCAGGACTCCTAAACCAAATGTGAGCATATGGATACTATTTGTGCAAAGTGTGCCATCTTGAAGAGGAGAAGGCTATCTTGGTCTTGCTCCTCCACTGACCCCAAGTGCATTATTTATGGTCTTAATTCCAGGCCCAGTCTTCAGCTACAAACACTGATACTCACAGAGGCCTCAGACAAATAGAGATGAAAAGATTTCTGTGCATGAAGCAAATTTGATTCAGCTTAGAGAGATAAAGTGACCTGCCCAAGGTCATGTGGACACTGGACAAAGACATTAAATATTTAGTCTCCTGAAGCCTCATTTCTTCACAAATTCACTCATTTAAAAAAGCATTATAGCAAATCAAAGATAAGTTCTTGCATTTAAGGGCCTCACAGTTTGGTAAGCAGAGAAAGGGGGAAGCAAGAGGTTCCAACTGGTGCTAAGATGGAATTCTGCTCACAGGGTGATGACAGCTCAGGTGGCACAAGAACACTGTGCCTAACTTGAGTCGTAATGGAAACACAAGAGAAGGAAAAGAGGATGGAGAGGACCAAGCAAGAGGTGACAGTGACAGCTGTGCTTTCAGGGGCACCACAGTGGTTCTTGAAGGCTGGACAGCAGACAAAGCTGTAGACACCAGGAAAGTTGAGGCTGACACCTCAGGCAGGAACTAGATCAGCCAAGAGCCAGTGTGTCACACTTAGAAGCCTGGACTGCATCCCTACAGCCAGACAAGAGGGAAACTTCCAAGGATTTTGAGCAAGGGAGTGACTTTTGAAGTTTATCTTCTATTTATTCAAAAAGTTACACAATATCAGAAGCAAGGAGAAGAGTGATCATTCTGGAAAAGAGATCATGGCATGAAACAAGATTTTTCATGAGAGTTCTAAGTTCAAAGAACCACTAGAAGAGTTCTTCACCTCCAGGAAATAATGAGACAAAGAGAGAGGTGGGATGGAGAGGACCAGCTGTGGAAGACACAAAAGGTAAGGAGATGAGAAGCTCTTGCCAGAGCTTCTGCAAGCTATCTACCCAGTGGCAGAGGAAAAGGAAATGAAGAACTCCTGGGTGGTGGCTAGAAGTAGATGTGGACAATCTTGGAACATCTCTGAGATCTGTGTTTAGTCTCAGAATTTATATGAGTCTTGCATCTTTACATAAGCTCAGTTTGTTTAAATATCAGCAAACTGTTTTTCATTATTTTCTAGTAAAAAGGATTAACTTCCCACACACCAAGAAATCTTGCAGCCAAATTAGAAAAATGTTCCCGAGGTTTCTCAAGATTCATGCACACCACTACTGTAAGGGTATGGAGACAAGCAAACAGAGGAATACAGTTTCTTCAGGTGAGCTATGAAGTGAAGGAAATATCTAGGGAAGGTAAATAAGCAGGAGGTGCTGGGGATCAAAGCACATGTAGAAAGTTGGCTAAGAGGTTTTTTAGACAATCAGGATGAGATCTTAGACCAGAGGATGATGATAGATGGGGAAAAAACCCAACACACCGGAGAAGTTATGAAGACTTGGAGGATTACTGAGCATAGAGAGCCAGAAGAAGAACAGAAGGAATCAAAGATAATTGTGATTTTGTACTAGGGGTCCCCCTAGCTGGGGAGCAGGAAGTTGAGAAGGGGGTCCCTCCATTCCAAGTCAGGAGTAATAGACTGACTGCAGCCAGCAATGCAGGTACACATGTAAATGGCTCATGTGGAACTGTATCCTCAGTGGCTGGACACTGGGAACAGAAAAGGAGACCTAATCTCAAAACACCTTTCAGAGTTGACATCACAGAGTGGGCAGAAAATCAGAGGGAGCAAGAGAGAGAAGAAACCTCAGAAGGCTGAAGGCTCAACTCCGGCAGCGAGATTTAGATCAGTAGTAGAAAGGGGGATGTGGACACTGTGTAGGAAGAACTGTACCAGGCCTACAGAGATCAACTAGAAGTATCAGACAACTTCAAACTGGATGAAGAGAAAACAGAGGGGCTATTTCTTGGTTAGTTTAATTGACAAGTGCATAGGTAGATACATGATTAGATCCTGGTACTCAGAAATCTATCTATACCCAGCTCTGGCTCTGCTTCCTTTTTTTCTCTTTTTTCCTTTCTTTCTCTCTCTCTCTCTCGTTCTCTCTCTCTCTCTCTTTCTCTCTTTCTTTTTTGACAGGCAGAGTTAGGCAGTAAGAGAGAGAGAGAGAGAGAGAGAAAGGTCTTCCTTTCTGTTGGTTCACCCCCCAAAATGGCCACTACGGCCAGTGCACTGAGCCAATCCAAAGCCACGAACCAGGTGCTTCCTCCTAGTCTCTCATGCAGGTGCAGGGCCCAAGCACTTGGGCCATCCTCCACTGCCTTCCTGGGCCACATCAGAGAGCTGGACTGGAAGAGGAGCAACCGGGACAGAAGCCAGTGCCCCAACCGGGACTAGAACCCGGGGTGCCGGCGCTGCAGGCAGAGGATTAGCCAAGTGAGCCGTGGTGCCGGCCTCTGCTTCCCTTTCTAACAGCTTCACCTTAAGAAGAACTTTCTCATCATGACAGCTCTTGGAAGCCCCAGGTCCCTCTCCTCTCCTCTCATCAACCTAGATGAAAGAGACCTTCACTGGCCCAAGAGTTCCAACAAAACCTTTCAATACAAGTTCCAAATTCGCCTCTATGGAGACCAACTTGGCTCACAGGCTAACCCTTAAACTAGCCACATGGGCCAGGCCTGGGTTACATGCCTTGAAGTTTCCCCACCCAAAGCTACATTAACTAAGCATTGAGGAATGGGGCTGCCCTCAGTGGAAGGTGGTTATTCAGCCTCCATCAAAGAGGAAATGAGTTCTGAGTGGACAAGAGAGGGTCCAGTAAGAAAGGGGATGAGGGTTGAAGATAGGGTGGTTCAGTTTGTTCTATGTCAGACAAAGGAAGTAGTTCAATGTCATATAAAGGGGGTGATAGAGGCTCCATTGCACTCATCTAAGAGGAATCAGGAGGCCACCTCTCTCTCTTCGATGTCTCCTCTCCGTCTTACAGAGTGAATGTGAAGACAGCAAAGCCCCTTCCCAGATTCTAACTGCCTCAGCCCTGGCTCGAAGTCCCCCACTCTACACCTTTTCCAGAGCCTGCCACAGCCATTTGGGCTGGGACGCTGAGGCCCCCCAGGCAGAAAAAAAAAAAAAAAACACCTCCCTTCTCGCTCCTGAAGGGTGCCGTGTACTTTGAGAGCCAAGTCCTCCCGGCTGGACTTCACCTCCACACTCATGAGATCCCTTCTTTCCCAGCAGGTAATTTTTCCCGTGAAGGAGCCAGTCCTGCCCTGTCCTCTGCCTTTGACCCACCAATTGTTAACAGAGGCAAGAGGAGGAACGCTCCTTGGCTGGCCTTCTGAGCTCCATTCGGCTGGGGGCACTGGGCTGGGGTTCAACCAAGGACCCTGAGGGGCTCATGCTGTATGAATCATCTCCCCACCATGCCAAGACATGAAATCCGACTTCACCCCTTGCCCTTTCTTTCCCGGCTGCTTCGGCTCACTGGAGTTTAAAGCAACAGCGCTGGCAGCAGCTCATCTGGAACATCCTGGCATGTTCCCCTTTCCATGATCGTGGACTTCAGAGGGCGAAGGAGAGTCAGACAGACAGAGAGACTGACTGACGGGGCGAGGGGAGCCTGGCAGCTGGACAGAATGAATATGGATTCCATGCCCCTGCGGCAGGAGGGGGAGACCAAGCAAGCGCCTTCAACGTCACAGTGCAGCTCAGGACGGACCGACACAGCTCCCCTTAGGAACCTGAGCGGGTTCTTCCGGGTGTGATGCCTTGAAGCATGTCAGCATCCTGGACAGTCGGCTTCCTCCCAATGACCCAAGTATGTCGTGAACAGCAGCAGGCTCTCAATGCCTGAGACTGCACAGAAGACGGGGATGCCACTGCAGAGTCCTTCCTCCATGCAACTCAAGGCAGAAACACCTGGTCCTCTGCTCCCCAAACACCCTTGAAGGTCAAGGGGCAGCCAACCTAATCTATTATAAATTCTCACTCAGCAGAGTTCCCTGACCAGAGCTTCTACTCTCCGGTGCCCCAAGCATTAGCCAATATTTCATCAAAACCAGCTCCCTCCCACAGCCACATCTGCTCCACCTGCTCCTCCCGTGAGGCTGGCGTGTGGGCACCTCCTCCATGCATGCGCTGTCCACACACACAGCAGTGAACTCCAGTCTTCCTTACTGATTTATGACCCAACCTGGCCCAGTCTGGTTTGAAATGATCATTTGTCATTCTCAGCACGTTTGAATCCCACAAAAGGATGCTTAAAAACACCAAAATGGTAATCTATAGAGGCATCCATGTATAGGCACACAGACTTTCATGAGAACTATACTCCTTGCTACTTGTAGGCCTAAATCTCCAATGGAATGGAAACATATCCCAAACCCAAGGACTGGCCCAGCCACCTATGGAGGCTGCATCTCTGCATCTCACCTGCTTGGAGACCACAAGCAGTCACCGCACTACCTGCTCAACCTTAACTCTTTCTCCTGTAAAATGGGTCTAACTACCACCACCAGGAATCAGACGTTATGATTCATATGTGTTTTCTGCCAGACCCTTTTGAAGATGAAGGCACGATTATCAGCACGCTGTCCCCCAGGGTGCACAGGGCTCAGCCTGACCTTCGGACCCTGCTTTGGTGAGTGGCTTCAGGAAGCTGAAAGCATGTGGTCGAGCAGCTGGGTGTGAGCAGAGAAGAAACCGCCCCAGTAAACACCACACTTGCAGGCGGTCTCATTTGTTCCCAGGTTTCTGCTGTATACAATAATCCTACAGGAAATCCCACAGTGTTTCCTACCTGCCAGGCACTGTGTTTCCCAAGCATGAATTCATGTGTGTCTTTTAACCTCCCTACTGAGGAAGGGGTTATCAAGAAGCCCAAATTCACAGATCAGGAAAGAAAAATATAAAAGTTAAATAACTTGCTCAAGCGGTTCAGTTGGAATCAGAACCCAGATCAGTTCAACAATCTGGGCTTTTATCCACTACAGTGTACAGCACAGAGCAAGTGAGTGAGAAAGCAAGCCTGTGTGTGTGTGTGTGTGTGTGTGTGTGTGTGTAAGAAAACACAGTTTTCAAAGTGACAGGTGGTAGGGTTACAGACAATTTTGTTTTTTGCTTTCACAGTAGTACCTGTATGTTATTAGATTTCCTGTTGTCTAAGGCGAACATGGATGACTTTCACGGCAATAATTTTTAAGCGATCTTGTGAAAGAGCATCTGTTATTTCTGTGTTCCAGGCCACCTGCCTTTTCTTCTAGAGCAGCAGAGATGAGCAGGGACAGCGCTCACAGTGTTACGCAGGCTTCCGCCGCTCCTCAGGCCCAGCCAGGAAAACAAGGCAGGGTGACCTGGAAGAGACGGTGAGTCTGCTGGTAAGAAAGCCCCTAGTCCACAAAACAGGAAGTAGCCTCACGCATCGCAAATCTGCTGAGGCCACCAGTGTCCTTCTACAGCTTCAGGGAGAGGGTGGGAAGGATGGATAAAGACCTGGGTCAGGTCAGGGGCCAGAAGACCAAATTAACCTCTTTCTCCTCTTATGATATGCAGTTAATTGCTTTGCTGTGTGAACCAGCCCTTGTCACCTTGACTTCTGAGGAACTCCTGGAATCTAAGGCATCCACAGAAGAGTCTGCTTATGGGCCAGCTGCACTCCAGGCTCTTTACACATGCTGCCTCATTTAAACACCATAAAAGCCCATCAAGTAGATGGTGATGTTCCCACTTCACAGATGGGAAAATTGATCACAGCCCCAAAGCAGGTAAGCCACTGAGCTGGGAAGCAAGCCCAGGTGCATGTGATCCAGCGTTTGGTGTCCTTTCAGAGTGAACAATATTGCTAGGTTTCTGAAGACAAATCCCCAGCCCAAACCCCCACCCAAGCTGTGGCTCAGAGTGCTGTTGCCATCGCCACTGCTGCTCTCGGTGTTGTTTTAAGCAAAGTGCTTTGCAACCCTGACTGCTTCAGTCCACCCTTCACTTCTCTCTTTCTTGTTATTTGGGCTCCCTCAGGACGCCTGGAGCTTTCCAAGGTGAAGGGGAGTCCGCTCATCAGGAAGAGAGCTTGGTTTTCCTGCACCCACAGAGAGACAATCTCACATCAGCTCTGAGATGCTGGCCCACAGGCTTTTCCCCGAATGGACCAGAAGTGGCGGGGAGGGAGGGGGCCTGCACTGCACCCAGCCCGTTAGCTCTTCGGGCAGCCAGCAATAATGGAGAATGTGATAAGCTGTCACTAGAAGCCAGCTCGGTTCTCCAAGACTTAATGGTAGAATAACACAATAGGGTCAGACTAAAAAGGTTCCTTTATGAAAATTTTATCAGCAGCTTTGGTAAATGGCTATGGGAAAGGTGCTTTGCTCCCAGGCAGACCCAGGACCCGATTTTACAAGGTGCAGGCAGCCTGCATTGCATCACCCCCACAAGATATTAAGGGCACTCAAATTGAATTAACACCAAATCAAGCCGGTGCACTTAACAATACAAATGCACTTAAGGGATGCCTCAGGATGATTTGTGACTAAAGAAAGCTAAGAAGAAAACGAACTGCAAGCCACAAGGGTGGTGTTGTGTGTCATATACAGGAAAGGCCATAAGTAGAACTTAGAATACCGGAAAACCATGAACTTCGGGGGCTCTCAAATACCTTAGACCCAACTATAAAGTAGCAGGCCGCTTTTGTGGTATGCAGAAGCAACTGATAAATAAATTACAGCCGATTTTCTTAGTGGCATGGTCTCCATTACCTCTGACAGCAGTGCACCTGTTCTGCTAGGATGATAAAAGGTGGAAAATGGTGTACCAGGTAGTGCCCTCAGGAAATTCTTTGCCAGTTGGGAGGGCTCCTGACGACAGTGATGACACAAAGATCCTCGGTGACAGCCAGGTGATAAGAATTGACAGCTTGCCAGGCAGACTTTGACAGGTCCTCAAAAGAATCAGCTGAAAATGTCCCTGGCAGACAGGGCCCCAGAGTCAGGGCAGATCCTTTGGTCTCTCCTGTCTCCCGCCAACATTTATCTGCCCGCATTTCCTCCTCACCGTTCATGGGTCTGCCTCTCAAGCTCTCAGTCTCCCTCATGCCCTCCCCACACTCTGGTCTCACCCCTCACCTCCCTCTCTTGTACACTGCCTGTCTACCGAGCCAGAAGGCAATTCGGCCATGTTCATAGATGAATGGTTCTTCTGAGATCCTCTTGGAAACTTGGATACATTCTGGACTTGGGAGAATTCAGGGGGAAAACGTGGCCTCACTGGGGATTCCTTCCCATCAAGTGAAATACACACAAAGCGTGCTTTTGTTATCCTTTAAGGAAAAGAGCTGCCTCCACACAGGTCATACTCTGAAAACAGGCTCCATTTAGGATGGAGGTGGCCTAATTTTGTCAGAGTTAAAGCAATTGCTCGCCGAGTCATGAGGTGGCTAGGAAACTAGGGCAGGCAGGTTCAATTTTTCAGGACAGAAAAAGAAGTTTTCAAATAGTAAGAAGGACCATTTCTAGCTGCTGTTGTGTCTCAGCTGGGATTTTCTGCCTCCAAGAAAGTGGCATTATCATAAAGAAAAGGGGGAGAGTAAGAAGTCTACACATTTGGAATTAATGACCTTGGGCCCCTGCTCTGCTGTAACTCAGCTGTGTGGCCTGCTGTGTCATTTGATTTTTTTAAGTCCCCATTCTCTCCTGGAGTAAAATGGAGACCTTTGCATGACTCTAACACCCTCAGGCACTGTTTTGAGGATGGAGCACAAGTCACAATGGGAGAAGTCTTTGGAAGCTAGGAACCATCCACAATTACAAGGCAGTGTCATGAGCTAGGTAATACACAAAATGCACGCACAGGTCCACCTCCGACAGAACCAGTTCTGAGCCCCAAGAAGAGTGTTCAGACTACCCCTGCTTTTCCAGAACAGCAGCCTCCTCTCCGATGACCAAAGGAGGAGAAGCGCAAACAAAAGCAAGTGAAACCCATTAAGCTCCTAACTTTACCATATGGATTATGCTTCACCTTCTCCTACACTGAGTTTTTACACTTCTGTACAATTCCTGGCATTCCCAAGCTCACCAAACGTGTGTCAAGACCCATGACAAGACCTCTTGCTTCTCAGTCAGAGCCAGAGATTTGTCCCAGTCTCAGACCACCCTTTGTGAGTTTGTCTCTTGCCCAGCCGGTGACAACATTCAGGACACCCACTCCTGAGTGTACTTTACTTCCACCTTGTCCATCTGCAGTCCCTGCCCAGCCTCTGTTTCCTGCTCACTCTGTTACTCAAAATCAGCTTTCATCTGCTCAGGGATCACTCCTATCTCCCAAATCATTCTTCCCCACAGACTCACCCAATCAGAGACAATCTACTGAGTGCCAGTTATGCATCCAGCATGCTGCTCCATGTCAGGAATACAGAGGACAAACAGACAGCTCCCAATTCCAAGGACAGGACGTTCTGCATCATTGTCCCTCCCTCGGTCCCATCTTTGATTTCTCTGTTTAATTCACAAATGGAGGGAGCTAAGCTGAGCTTAGCCAAGGAAAAGTTCTACAAATGGGACAGGAAGTAAAATTTGTGTTCCTGGAACTGAATCCTTCCAGAGCCACCAGGCAGAATTAATGGCACCCTCAGCAAGGCTCTCATAGGCTCTCACATAGACTCCTATCACATGATGTGTCCATCATTTGCTCAAATGTCTCTCTCACCTCAATATACTCTGGGCTTTTTAGACTTTGACACCTGCTCATCTTATTCATGTCTGTATCCAAAACACATATTACAAGTCTCAGTATTAGCTGTTACTCAATAATACTTTGTGGAATGAACTAATGCATCCATGGATGAATTAGTGAATGAACTTATCATCTTCCCACATTTCCTGTCCATAACCATCTTTCCTTTGTTTTTTTTTTTTTTTTTTTTTTTTCAATCATCACAACCCCAGACTGTGTATACTGCAAAAAGTCAATGTAGCCTGGTGGGGACCAACACAGCTTCTATCTGAGATGTGTTGGGAGCAGATTTTAAAATTTTCAAGGATTTTTTTGGTTGGTTTTAAATTTATGATAACTTAAAACTGACCATGATGAGAGTGTTTATACTACAGAAATCAGTAATGCACAAACAGGGATCTGGGGGAATTTAGTTTTGCTTCTGCTTCTGAGAGCCTGTATGTCAGCCCGCCACCACTCTGAGTCAGCCAGATCCAAATGTGTGGCTCGGCTCAGCCTCCCACTAATCGTGTGATCTTGGACAAGTTGCTTGCTATCTCTAAGACTCAGTTTCCTCATCCACTAAATGGAGATGATAATTATGGCTTTACTGGGTCTCTGGGAGGCTTAAATGACCTAATGTTTATACAACACTTAGCACAGTTCTTCAACATAGCAAGTATTCAATGAAAGCAGTTATTAGTAGTAGGAGTATTATTTCCTGGCTCTCAGTTAATGCGTTCTTTCATTCAGCTACTTATGCTTTTTTTATACTCTACAAAGTATTTATGACAATTTGAAAATGAGAAGGCTATAAACTGAAATATGTAAGTAAAAAATTAGGAAGAAGGAAAATCAAATTTATAATACAAAGCCAAAAATCACAATGTTGTCCCAACTGGGTGGTGGTTAACAGAAGAGGACTCATTGGAATATTCGTAGGAAATTTCTTAAGGTGTTGCCAGTGGAATCGCAGAGGGGAAGGGACCCCAGAGATGCTCTAGTTCAATCTCTCACTTTACAGGTAGAAAATGGAGGCAGGCAGGCAGGCAGGCAGGCATCATTGCTTGAGCACCTGCAACAAGACACTTTCACTTTCATCATTCCCATAGCGTTCACTGATACTGAGCAAGCCCCTGAGACAAGAGAAAGCACAGGGACGTGTCTAAAACCACTTGGCTGGCGAAGGTTGAACTGAGAGGGGGACCCAGATCCCCTTTTCTTAGTCCACGGCCCTTCTCTGTTGGGGCAGCGTGCTGTCTCTTCACTCTAGAAAGATCCATTTTGCACTAACAACTTCCCAAAGATCAAATATTCTTTCAAGATCCAACAGAATCACACTCAGACAGAAAAACTGCAGGCCCTGTGATGGAGGGAGCTTCCCAGGGAGTTTCCTGCTCTGACTGTGACACATAAAAGAGTGACAAGCAGAAGCCCAGTGGCAAGAACAGCTGCTCTCGCAAAAACATATCCTCATTTTGTGTTGGCTTTGAAAGCAGAGAGCTGTACTATTCATCCATATTCATTTGTGGCCCATGCTGAATTCAAGTCTTTTTCTGCTGTTCTTGTAACTAGGATTTCCCCCCTCCCCAGCTTCAACCAATATCTTTGCCTCCCTTCTTTACAAAACCTCCTGTTGGAGTGGTTAAAAGGCACCGAAATCAAATCTCTTTTCCCTTCATCTGAAAGCAGCAGCACAGAGCCAGAAGGCGGTAGAAGAGCAACCAATGGGACCAACATGGAGGCTGAGAAGGGGCCACAGGATCTGCAGAGTAAATGAATCCACCTTTAACAGAGAAACAACAGCCACCACCCTGTTGGCAGCCAGCAGGCTGAGGTCCACCCTGGGAGGTCTATTTTATGGGCATCATGTTATTGCCCCCAGAGCTGTAGCTGACCTCACACCAAATAAACACGTCAGTCAGTTCCAAAGTCACCATTCCCAGGTGTGGAACTGAGGCCATCACTCTCCTTTTCCTCATCCTCACTCAGAAATGGCTCTCGCAGTCCCCGTATCTGTGTTAACAAGTCACCCGCATCCCTTTCCCCAAATCATCTGCTACTTCTGTCCAAAATCTCACGAGCTGGACCTGCATTGACATCTGAATGTGAGGCCAGTCACTAACCTTCAGAGAAACATTTGGGTATTAAGAGAAACCTTGAAAAGGGAGGAAGCTAATGCAATACAAATGTCTATGTATATGAGTACGTGCACACACATATACATCTCCCTCAAAAACTAGGGAAGGGAGGCTTTTTTTTTTTTTTTTTTTTTTTTTGACAGGCAGAGTGAACAGTGAGAGAGACAGAGAGAAAGGTCTTCCTTTTCCATTGGTTCACCCTCCAATGGCCACTGTAGCTGGTGCACTGCGGCCGGTGCACTGCACTGATCTGAAGCCAGGAGCCAGATGCTTCTCCTGGTCTCCCATGGGGTGCAGGGCCCAAGTACATGGGCCATCCTCCACTGCACTCTCGGGCCACAGCAGAGAGCTGGCCTGGAAAAGGGGCAACCGGGACAGAATCCGGTGCCCCCACCGGGACTAGAACCTGGTGTGCCAGCGCCGCAGGCAGAGGATTAGCCTAGTGAGCCGCAGCGCCGGCAGAGGCTTGTTTTTTAATATTTCTTTTCCTATTCTTTAACAAAAATATGCATTTTATTGTTTGTATTTCACACAGCAAATTTACTGCTGCAGACTTAATCCCAGGTTTGCTTTCACCATAAGCATAACTCTGCCACCTGTTTGGATAAACTTGAACAATACTGACTCACTTTTTTTTAAAGATTTATTTTATTTATTTGAAAGACAGAGTTACAGAGAGAGGTAGAGACAGAGAGAGAGGTCTTCCATCCACTAGTTCACTCCCCAGATGGCTGCAACCGCCGCAGCTGTGCTGATCCGAAGCCAGGAGCCAGGGTCTTCTTCCAGTTCTCCCACGTGGGTGCAGGGGCCCAAGGACTTGGGCCATCTTCTACTGCTTTCCCAGGCCACAGCAGAGAGCTGGATCGGAAAAGGAGCAGCCGGGACTAGAACCGGCGCCCATATGGGATGTGGGCGCTTCAGGCCCCAAGACTCACTTTTAAGTTTCTAAATGAGTCAGCCATGACTGGGTAGGGTGGTGGGGAGAATAGAAAAGAAGACGACAACAGTGAAGACCAGCTACCAAAAATCAAATGGATAAGCGACCTCTAGGTGCTGTTTGCATTACTCCCCTGCAGGAGTCCTCTCTGGATGCTGGACATTGATGTGCATCCGGGGGTCCCTGTAAGTGGGTCATGCTTCCTAGAGTAGCCTCATGTGCATTCCAATCCCAACACTCACTCCTTGTGTGACCTTAGGCAAGTGACATTGTCCTTAGTCTTATAAGTAATAAAATGGGAATAGTAACACCTGGCTTATGTACTTCAATTAGTACATGCAAATGTGCTTTGCAAACAACAATGAGGTAGGGAAAAAGCAGCTGTTATTATTGCGATCAAGATTCAAAATGGGACAAGCATGTATTTCAGCAGATGAAATCTGGTGTCCTCGGTTCTGGAAGCATTTTCTTTTGGAGCCAGTGGTGAGGTCACTGTGGAAACAGGAACAGACACACTGGCCTCCATGTTGGTGAGAGAAGGCTCCACCTTGGCATGGAGCCCAGTAGTGCGCTGTGGGAAAACCCACAGTTTGCCCATTGTCCAGAGAACAGCATTGATAGCACACTCTTTAGAAAGTACTGTGTGTACACCTTGAACAAAGAGAATTCAAACACTCGGGCTTACACTGGGATTGTTTTCCCAGGGTCAACCCAGCCTCGGAACTCTGCTGAGGAATTGACTTTCCTCATGACTTCAGGGGAATAAGCAGCTCAGTGGAGACGATTATAACTCTATTCTGGAGACACAACCACAGCTCCAGCTGGGCCTGGGTTGTATTCTCACCTCTCCCTCAGGCTTTACCTGAACTATCCCAAGAGAAACACTGCTGGGAATTGGTATATTCGTGGGTCTATTACCAGGACTTTTTGTGTTCTGCTTCTCACATTTCTGAGCCTGTACCTTGTGGACTAAGACTTGCAAAGTGCTCTTCAGACAGAGGTACCACGAGTGTTCATGAGCTCCTCCTCCAAGAACTGGGGAGAGGAGCAGGCAGCCGTGCGGAGAAGGCCCCCTCGCTTACCCACACCTCCAAGGGACCCCAACCTGCCAGGCCGCTGCACAGGTAACAGGCAAGGGGGCTGGCATGTGGAGCGGGGAAGCCGAGGCAAGTGTTCTCACGGTGGCCGGTGAGGGGAGAGTGGAAGGATGTGGTCATGGGGAGAGAGGAAAGAAAGATGAATGGGGCCTGAGTCAGTCATAGGCTAAAGCAAACAGGAAGGTTTTAAAGTGAGATTTGAGGAGAGGAAGTGGTTCTGAGCGAGGGAGGGAGAGAGTTCCAGAGATCTGTCTTGGAAGAGAGCTACTCTTCATTTTTTTTGGATAGTCCTACTCATGTGAATATTTCTTGGCGGCACTGACAGACTGGTGAACCGATTTTTTTAATATATTTTAAAAAAATTCACAACTGGCTCCAAACCTTTCCCTAGAATTTGCACCAAAACAGACAGAGACTTCAGGTTTGAAAGCCTCGCGAGGGTTCGTTTATGTTTGATGCCCGGCCGCCCGTGCTCTCAGCAAACACTCAGGGCCACCCAGATGCCCAGCGCTGAGGGAAGCATCCTGGCCCCTGCTCTTCCTGGGCCTTCTCTCCAGGGCTGCATCCACGGGGCCTTCGAGGGCCAGGGAACATCATCCACGGAGAGCTCCGCACCTTTACACATCTTTCTAAATTGCAGATGTGGAATGGCAGTTGGCTACCTCCCCATCTGGCAAGAGGGCCTGTGTGCCTGGGCCTGAAGCTGGGGGCCCCGAGGGAGCTCACATGAAGCGACAGCGCATTTTGTTTGGCATTCCTATGCAAAGTATAAAGACCCAGATCCGACCAGAGAAGGGCAACCGTGGACAGGCGCATGCTGCCCTGGCTTCTGAGGACCCATCTTAAGACAAATAGGAAAAAAAAAAAAGAAAAAGAAAAAAGGAAAGAACAGCAGCAACAACAACAAAAACCATCTTCATTCGAAGCACTTAACCAAAACCAGCAAATCTTAACATTGTTCCAGTCCCCTTCCCATGCCACTTTATTAGAATTTGTTCTCCCTATGTTGTGAGGGATAATAAAGCTTCCAGACTTCAAGAACCAAGAAGCTTTGGTTTTGCTTCTTGTTTCACGACTTTGGGAACTGAACCTCGTAGAACTCACGTTTCTCCTCTGTAAAATACAAATAGTAAGCTGTGCTCCCACCTCAGAAGATATTACTCACATGGTCTGATCTCCTGGCAGAAAGGTCAAGACATATACATATGGTATGAAAAGCATATAAAACAGTTGTAGAACAACCAATAACATTTGCTGAGGTTACTTCTTCCTAGTCTAAAATTGCACTTGGGCATACACAAGCCTAATGCTGAGTAACTTTTTCTTGTGCTACAAAGTAAATATTTAAATGAAAACTCCAGTACTTTCTTGTTCTGTGTTCATATTCTCTATTATAAAGCTCAAACTCACTCTCCCATTACAATAAAACTGCAAACCTTGGTACAGTGAACATATTTTAAATGCTTATACTATTTTAACAACGTTATGGAAGCATACGTTCATGTTTCCTTGTATTTTTCACTTTAAAACTGTGCTGTCAGATACACTAACCTTATATGCTATTTGAATTTAAATTAACAGTAACTTACAACAACTAAAATCCAGTTCATGGTCATAATACTCACATTTCAAGTGCTAGGCAGCCCTATGTGGCTAGTGGCTATAGATTATATTAGACAGTACAAGTATAGACAACTCCCACAATATCAAAAGTTCCACTGGACAATACTGCTTTAAAATAGTGCACATTCAGTACATAAAATCAGGAAAAAAAATAAATAAACTTCTTAATTTCACCCAGTAAAAACCACCATTAATATTTTAGCAGATTCTTTACAATGTTTGAGTTTTATTTTTTTTTCTGAACATCTGTTTTGTTTTGCTTAGATTACCTGGTTATCATCTATTGAATACTAATATTATAGTCTGGCTTTTTTAACTTTAAAATATAAGAATTTGTCCATGCTACTACCTACTTTCCAGAAACGGCATTTTTAATATATGAAGAATATCTCATTACCTTACTGGTAGACATATGGAATGCACATTTTTTAAAAATAAGGTAAAGGTAAAATTTCTAACTTGATCATATTCTCTAGCCTTCAAAGGGAGTAGCAAAATTGCTTCATTCCACAGCAGCAGTTCCTCCTCAACTGTGTTTGCTTAGGAACACCCACACAACCCAGGAACACCAGATGGACACCCAGGTAGAGTCCCGGGATGCCCGCGGCAGCTCCTGCTCCCTGCCTGGGTCCTGAATGCAGTGGAGGCGGCACGCGTGTGATCACGCAGCATAATTCCTTCTCCCGCATGTGAGGGCTGCACGCAGCAGATGCCGAGTAAGGGCAACATGCTGCACAATGAGGCTAATCATGATTAAGTTACACGTCTCATTTGCCAGAAGTTGAAGCAGAGGACCACACTCTTGCACAGCCTTCTTTCTACAACCCACCAGGAGCCTCTGGGGCTGATGTGAGCAGCTGATGGGGTGATTCACTTGGAAGGGCCCCACACCGAGCCTGGCACAGAAACCTCTCTCAGCTGGTTCTGCCGCAGCACTCGCTGCTCCATCTCTGTCTGCCTTTCTGGGTCTTCCTCCCTTCCTCCGCTGTAACTTTGAGTCTCAGGGACCCCAGGGCAGCCATCTGACTGCTGTCCTCACCCCATGCTCCCCAGTCATGGTTTTCATAACCATGAGGACCCCCAAATTCCTCACTGCTTCCGGACCTGTCTCTGACCACCAGACTCATACGTCTACAGAACATCTCCTCTAGATGTGTTAGAACCAAAATGTAGTTTGACCCTTTCTCCCCCTCAAACCAGCACACAAACTACAACAGAAATTGCTGTCCTTTCCCTCTAGTGTCCCCACCACCAGAAATGATGCCCCCCTTTTTTTCTAATGCTCCCGTTAGAAACCTGGGGTCCTCCTTTCCCTTCTCTGTCTCTAATGCCTCAGTCATTATTAAGTCCTACTTTCCCAAGGCCAGTGTTTGGTACCAGGGTTAAGACACTACCTGGGACACCTGCATCCTGTATTGGAGTCTCTGGGCTTGAGACTTGGCTCTTCTTCCTATTCTATCTTCCTGCTAACGCACAACCTGGGAAGCAGCAAGCAGTGGCTCAAGTACTTGGAAGTCACCTGATGGTGACAGAAGTCCTGATGGTCAGAAGTTCAAAGTGGGCCTTAGTGTACTAAGATCACAGCATCGGCAAAGCTTTGCTCCTTCTTGTTTCTAGCTTCTAGAGGCTGCCCACTATCCCAGCTTGTGGCCATTCTGGTCTTCTGGCCTTCTGCCTACTTCTTAGAATGACCTTTGTGATCACATCGGGCCCTAGATGAGCCAGGGCTTCCTAACTCAAGATCCTCAACTCCACAGCACCTGCAGAGTTTCTGTTGCCATGGAGGTGAAATAGTTGCAGGTTTCAGAGTTAGGATGGAGATATTTGGGGGCCATGATTTCATGGACATTAACTCATTACTTGTTCAGCAACCTTAGGAGGCAAATACCAACACTGCCCTGTTTTACAAGGAAAAAGCTGAGGTAGAGGGAGTTCAGTCATTGTTCTAAGTCACAGAAAGATGAAATGACTCAGTTCACTCACCCTCCTTTGGGCCAGCATTCCAGGCCTTGTTTTTCTTTCTCTTGGATACTTTGGCCACCAGGAGTGAGTCTCATCCCCAGAGCCAAGTTGGAAGGAGCCTCTACCATCAAACAGCTTCCTGGATGGGGCTTTTAAGGAGCTCTTCTGAGTGTTTTTCTTTCCATCTTAAAGCCAATTCTTTTTTTTTCTTTCATTTGACAGGTAGAGTTATAGGCAGTGAGAATGAGAGAGAGAGAAAGGTCTTCCTTTCCATTGGTTCAGCCCCTACATGGCCACAACGGATGGAACTGCGCCAATCTGAAGCCAGGAGCCAGATGCCCCCTCCTGGTCTCCCATGCGGGTGCAGGAGCCCAAGCACTTGGGCCATCCTCCATTGCACTCCTGGGCCACAGCAGAGAGCTGGACTGGAAGAGGAGCAGCCGGGACTAGAACCGGCGCCCATATGGGATGCCAGCGCCACAGGCGGAGGATTAACCAAGTGAGCCATGGTGCCCGCCCTTAAAGCCAATTCTTATCACGTTTAACTTTCCTCATCATTCTGCCTGCCCTTCCCTGCCAATCCCCACTTTATCCAAGACATGTAGGAGGCCTGTCATGATCAAAGGCCACTAATCAAGGAATCTCTAGGGACATGGAAGGGTAATGAGAGGCAAGGATTTTGGAGGACATAAAATGGTGTTTACAGGGTGTGGCTATGCCTGGAGTATCCCTCCCTATCTAGCTGGTGCCCTCTGTCTACCCCTTGAGGATTCATTCTTAACATCAGTCCCCTGGCAGTCCTTCTGACCTCCATGCAGGAGAGGTAGACTCCTCTGTGTTGTCCCTGGCCTTTGTGCACATCTGCAGGGTAGCATCCATCACAATGCAGTCACCACTCACTGTGCACCTTTCCCCTCCTGGCTAAAGGGTGCCTCACAGGCAGAATGGTGAGTTACCAGGATGTACTGTCAGGAGCCCTGAGTGCCTATCTCCCGGCACCTGCCTCGCCACCTGCTGCCTATAAACCCAGAAGCCTCAGAACCAAGCTGCACTCCCCCAGAAGAGGACCCTACCTCTCCATACACTCAAAGCTATGAATGCCTCCTGGGCCCCCTGGAAACAGGAGCAGGTGTTGTAAAGCAAAGCACATTCATTGGCTGGCCAGGATGCAAGGGCTGGGACTCAAAAGTCTGCCCCCTCCCCTTGAACCAAATCTGGCTCAGCCCTGGAACTCGAACAAGAGTGCTAATGGGTAAGAAGTGGAAAGCAGCAATATGTCTGGGGGAGGGATGTCCGGAGTTACCCTCTGTGGACTCCAAAATCTTCCAGGGGAATAATTTTGAGGCCATGCCTTAATAACTAGCACTCCACAAAGCCCATGAAATGCAGAGGTGCAGCCATGGTGAGGGAGATGGCATCTTGCAGGTCTCTGGAGGTGTCAGAGTCCATCACGAGCTGTCTCTGGCCAAGCCTGTAGGATTTTGTGATTCAGCCTTCATGACAGTGGCAGCCAAGGCCCCTATCGACGGTGGGGGAGCGAGCCCAGGAAGCAAGTTACCCAGCAGACTGCTGTTTGGGGAAGCAAGGGAGCACTAGGGAGACAGGGGAAGCAACCACACCTTCATGTCCTCAAAGCAAATTGCAAGCTTGGAAAACAGGCTCAGACAGGTTCAGTAACATGTTCAAGGTCACAGAGCATGTAGGTGGCAGAGCTGAGCTATGAGCCCTTACTTGCTCTTACCCCCTAGGCCCTCCTTGATCATTACACTCTCTGACACCAAATACAGTGCTCAAGAGGCAGGGGGCAGAAAAAGGCGGGGAAGGCACGGGAGAGTGCTGTGCAGCCCCAGGGGCATCAGCAGGCCCCAGGCTTTGATCCTGACTCAACTTAGCAGATGACCTGGAGCAGATGCCCTGAGCTCTCTGGGGTGCCTGTAGATCTCCAAGGGCCCTTCCAGCCCTCACATGCTAAGCTCTTGGGAACTTACACCCACTGGGGAAGATCTGTCCAACTGCAACTCTGAAAAGAAGTAGCCCTTCGGATATGAGACTCAGAACGCTAAGACTTCGCAAATGCTCCTGTTTGAGCAACACTGTGTGCACGGAAGATTCCTGGCTGGGGAAAGTCCTGTTAGGAAGAGCGGAAGTCCATCTGTCAGCAGTGGGCTTAACCGCAGCAGGGTGATGGGAGAAGGGAATCTGGAAAGACTCAGGTTCTGTTTGAAAAGCAAAAGCATTTGAATGGAACCGGCTCATTCACTCTGGATTTTCATGACTTCTCACAAGACTCATGGAGTGAACAAAGAAGAAACAGAAAATGATAAAAACAGGACAAATTTAGTGCTGGGATCACTGTACATATGTGACAGAGGGCAAGGCCTGCACTGACCTGTCCCCTGGGTGGCTGACTCTTAAGAATTCCATGACACCAGAAAGCAGGTTTGGCAGGCAAATGTCCTTTTAAAAACAGAAGTGCTCTAATAAATATGATGTAGGTCAGTTAGTTAACTGCTCTTGGCCTCAGCTTCCCCACTTTCCATGTGAAGAAAAGTGTGTACCGTAATGAAGTTTTTGTGAGAATAAAATGAGCACCACGTGTAACCCAGCAGTATGTTTGGCCCAGAAGCACTGTCACTCATTCAGTGATGGAGAGCCCCAATAAGACATAACCTCAAGAAACACAGAAGGCAGGCCAGACGACAGGGAGATGCTGGGGAAAGGGACCGGACCCCAGGAGGTCTCCCCAGAGCTCTGTTGCTCCCTCTGTGTGGCTCTTGGAAGCCAGCCAGCCCTGTGCATGGAGGCAGACAATCCAAGCTACAGAGAAGCTTCTACAGAAACACAGAGCAGCTTGTTTTAGTCCATTTGTGCCCCTACAATGCAACACTGCGTAATTTGTAAAGAACACAAGTGCTAACTTTAATTTGGAGGGAGACTAAGGGGTTCCATTTGAGTCTTGGTGAGTTCAAGATATGCTCAGGACATTCAGATAGAAGGGTCCCTGCTCCCCAAAGGGTCTGAGCTGGAGAACAGACTTGGAAGTTGCCAGTCTTAAATTTAGGAATAAAATGCACTGTGGTTTATGAGGTCATCCAGGAAAACTGTAAGCAGTAAAATAAGCAGGCCAAGGATGTAGTCATTGGAGTACATGCTTAAGGGTTTTTAAAATTTTTGCTTATTTATTTTCATTTTATTGGAAAGGCAAAGAGACAAAGAGATGGACAGATATATAGAGAGATCTTTCATTCTGTTACAGGTCCACAAAAGGCAGGGCTGTGCCAGATCAAAGCCAGGAACCAGAAACTCCATACAGGTCTCCCACTAGGGTGTCAGGAACCAAAGTACTTTGAGCCATCACCTGCAGTATTCCCAAGGTGAGCCCGAGTAAGAAGCACATTTGGAAGTGGAGCCACACTCCAATAAGGGATGCAGGCATCCAAAATTGCATCTTAACTTCTGCCCCAAAGTGTGAAAGAAAAACCAGCCTAGGGGACTCAGGCAGCATGGTCAGAGCAGAGTGATGGAAGAAAAGAAGAGAATAAGAAGTCCATGGAACAACTGAGGATTATTTCCAGGAGGGAGGAGCTTACCATGTTCAATGTCAATATCAGGTAGAGAAATAAGGAAATCCGTCCTTCGGTCATGGCTCTTTTGGAGATCTTTGCCAGAACAATATCAGTGAAACGATGAAGGAAAAGAATTACCCTCCAATAAGTCCCTAAAGGCCTAACACAATCACAGCTCTGGGGATGATTCACCTGCTTGAGCCTCTGTAGAAGGTGGAGCCGTCACTGTTTTCACACAGCAAACTCCCTCGAAATTCTCAAATCCCCATTTGACTTCTCAGTTGGTTTCTTCAGCTTTCATTCATGTGTTAGAGCCTCTGAAAATGTTCCTTTTCTTAAAATACAAGGGGGGGGGGTCTACGAAACATTCATAAAAATGCATACTATAAAAAAACTATGCATGGATTTCAAAAAAGATTTTGCACTCAAATAAACTCATACTAACTTGTTATAACATGTATGAATGGCAGTTAGTTTTAGGTACCAAGAAGTCCAGGTTTGAAAAAGGTCCCTATCAGAGCTACATGAATTCTGCTAAAATTAAAGTAAGAAGAACAAACACCAAACTTACAGTGACACTTGCGTGGAAGAATGGTGAAATCATTGATACTTTATGAAAAGTTCATGGGTCAATGCCCTAAGGAAATCAGCAGTTAACAAAGGAATAGCCCATTTCAAGAAGGAATGAGGTGATGCAGGAGGTGAAGCCTAAACAGCAGACCATGCACATCAACTTGTGAGGAAATAGTTCATCTTCTTAGTGCACTAACTGAAGAGAACTGAGGATTAACTGCAGAAACAAAAGCCAACACCATAGACTTCTCAACTGGTTCAGCTTTCACAATTCTGACTGAAAAACAAAAAAAAAGAGGAGCAAACTTCTTGCTTGATAGGTGGCACAACTGTTGTGCCCATATTCTTTGCAGACAAGATTTTCATGGACATGTGAAGTGAGTGGAATGGAGATCCTGAAGCATACCTTTGAATAACTAATGGGAGCTGGAACATGGCTTTAGCAGTATGTTCCTGAAGACAAAACACAATCAAAGCAATGGCTACTAATGGGTGGAGGTGATCTAGTGAAAGCAAAAGCAAATTGGTTAAGAGCAAAGGTCATGGTAATGGCTTTTTGGGATGTTCAAGGCATTTTGCTATTGACTTTCTGGAAGGCCAAAGAACAACGACATCTGTCTATTAAGAGAGTGATTTTAGAAAGTTAACCAAAGTTTTAACAGAGAAACATTTAGCACAGCTTTGCCAGAGACCTTCACCAACACAACAGTCCCTGCTCATTCCTCTTGTCAAATACGGGCAACTGTGTGAGAGCTTTGATGGGAAATCATTCACTTTGCAGTTCTAGTTTAGCTCCTTCTTACTTCTTTTAATTGCTAATCTTAAAAATATCTTTAAAGGACACATGCCCAGTTTTCTTCGATTAATGAAGTACAAATCTGCACAATGATAGGGTTAAATTCCTAGGGCCCACAGACCTTCAAGGATCATTAAGTGGCTGGTATCATTGCTTGCAAACTGTCTTGCACTTGATGGAGCTTATGTTTATATTTTTCATTTTTATCCCTTAATTCCACTTTCCATGAACCTTTGGAAGTCCCCTCCAATTCTGCTCTCACCCTCACCACCCCACTGGGAAAATAGAAAATACAATGCCCTTTATTAGATGCAAGGACACTGAATTTCCAAATCTTGACTCAGCCCCTCAATAGCTGTACATCTGTAGGCAGTAACTTAACCAGTGTGTAAAATAGGTTAGCAAGATCTTTGTTATAGGGTTGATTTGAGGAGGAAATGAGGAGCCCATAGGGGAAACTGCCTGCTTCCTAATAGGCTCAAGAAATCTTGTTTTCCTTTAGCTCATGTCCTCCCCAGGCCAAGAGAATGTCTGTGGCCCCGGGAAAGGGGCGGGGGAGGTGCTGAGCTTATCTAACCTTTTCTTAGAAAGGATTTTATGGGGGTGGAGGATGAGAGGACACCAGGTTAATGGCAGCTTTCAGAGTTAGGAAGGAGTCACCAAAAACAAATATTTCCATTGGTTTTATCTCAGGCTTGTCCCATGCTGGCAGCGATATGCAGTCAGCCAACACTGAGTGATGTGTAGCTCTGCTTGGCCCCCCAGAGCATACACTGGCCACTCCAGTACTCTTCTGTGTCTTCTACCATGTCAGTGTGTACCAGCCAGGCTTCCCAAGGCCAGAGTTGCCCATGGTTCCCACGGTTCTCAGCCATGAGCAGTTTTGTTCGCCCAGGAGTTCAGGCAATGTCTGGAGACAATTCTGGTTGTCACAGTCTGTAAATGGGGAGTTCCCCCAGCATGAGTACATGCTAAGGCTCCTGCAATTCACAGGATATCCCCACAACAAAGACTCATCCAGCTTATAACCTCCATAGAGTTGGGGTTGAAAAAATATCCCATGACTATTAAGATCCAGTTGCCCACTGTGGCCATCTTTCCTTGTTGTCTCATTTCCTTTCTCTTCTTCTAGGCTCTCTTCCAAATGAGGGATGACTGGAACTCAAATTATTGTTTCAGGGTGGGCTTCAGGGGACCCCCCCAAACAAGACCACCTTGCACTGTTTCTGCACTGAGTATCTCCTACTCCCATTGGCAAAAATCACAGTCCACCATGCAAATAAAATACACTTTTACGTATTTATGGAGAAAAGGTGGAAGTCAAAATGAATCTCACTCATGACCTCCGAGGACACACTGTGGCTAATATTAAAAAGAGCCGGGACTGGATTAGGGCAGAGTTAACCTCAGCATGTGCCCTTGAGGTAAGTCTGAAGCCAGGCTCAAAGCAAGGAGTGTGGCCAATTGGCAGCAGGAAGGAAAAAGGGCATTCTCAGAGGACTCAACCCCAGATTCCAACCCCAGGCTGCAACACCCTGGGTTGCTTTCCCTTCCAAGGCCAGGCTCAGAGGGCACCATGGGAATTGTAAAAGCAGCTACAGAACATTTCAGGGAGTGCACACAGCCCAGAGTGGCCTCCTCCCTTTGCACTTCCTCTTTGTGGGAGGGAACAAAATGGCTGCAAATGTCTCCAGTGTGAAGGGAAATCTTTGCTGGTGTCACGGCCAGGGGATTACATCTGCCTACAGTTACAGGATGTATCACTTGCAGAGAATTCCTTCCACAACATACTCAAAGAACCAAAAAAAAAAAAAAATGTATTAAATAGCTGGCTATAGTTGATCTATATTTTTCATTCATTTTTTTTCTCCTGTGGTTTTTCACCAAAGTCTGCCTTGACACACCATTAAAACAAAACCCTATGTATATGAGCAATAGATTTAAAAAAAAAAAAAAACTAATATATCGAACAACCCAATGTATACAGTTTGGAAGAAGTAACCAGATCCTCCGCTCTGGCAGGCTGTAAACTGGGCTAGGGAGGGACATTGTTTTTCTTTTGGTCATTCTGCCAAGTTAAAAAGGAAGTTGGAGATTAGAACAAAATATTTAAATCAAAAATGAATCCTTCAATGAAAGTTGCTGGATCCCCTTTACTGCCACCCCCTGCCTCCCTTCCCCCTTATTGGAAGCATATTTCTCTTTGAAAAGAAGTAGTGTATTGTTGCTGAATGGAAGGGGGACAGCCCACTGGGGAGGCACATCGATCTCATCATTTTAAAAGTGAGAGATAAATGACCTAAGGCCTCTTCCCAATCAAATGCTGTTTCTGCACATTCTCAGAATAAATGGCACAGTTTTCCCTAGTGAGCACTGCGCTCTCTCTCCTTGGCTGGGTTTGCCTACGCATCCCAGACCCTGAAACAAGGGTAAGTGCAACTAAAATGGTCATATCTGTGATGCCAGGGCATTTCATTGTTCTTTGAATCCCAAGCAAGACCTTCCTACTGGCCCCGTATCAAGATTTGGTATTTTGATTTCTTGAAATCTCCCTGTGGTTCTCTATAAGAGTTGAAGAGATGGCTTAGGTTCTGCAAGTACTATTGTACAAGAAGTCCTGGAACGGAGAAGTAAGGAACAGAGCCCCATCTGATATCCAGCCATCTCATCTGGTGCTGCAACCTACCAGTCTTTCCTCACAAGAATTCCTTTGTGGTCTTTGAAGTGACACAAGGAAACGCGACCCTTTTGAGGCTGACCCCACTTAATACATGTTCAAAAGTGCAATACAAAACAAATAATGGGACAGGACTTTCTGACACCGGGACCTGCTTATTAGAAACATGGTACAGGATTTATGGAGGAAAAAAATTCAGCAAGAATGTGATTCTGGAAGGACATAAGCAAACACAGCAACTGAAAATGTTTGCATTAAATCTGTTATCAACTCCTGTAAGTGGCCTGGTTCTACATGCTTCAGTACTCATCTCCATGATCCTGTGGTCTTGCAAAACCAATTTATCTATCTCTCTTCAACACCCTAAATAAACGTTACTTAGGTAGCTCCCAATATAAATCATACAGGCATGATAACAACAAAACCATCCAAGATATAAAAATGGAAGATACATTCACAAAATTAATAACAGCACAGTAATACATCACAATGGTTTTTCCTCTTTAGAGGCAAAAATGAGTGTAGTATACAATGGATTTTACAATAAATTTTCTGCAAACAATATGTACTTTGATAATGAACAATTATATAGAACCCATATAAAATTACTTCAAAAATTTCATAAAAATAGAATTAAAAGATAAGCTTAGTTTGGTGTGAAAAATTTGTGAAGTCCATGCATAGTGTTTGCCTAATAGGCATTTTCTGTAAACTTTTTGAAAACCTTCCCCATACACATGGACTTTAAAACTTTTTTGCACCAAAATAAATTATTTTTTAAATTCTACTTTTACACACAAATTTTGAAGTGATCTTGTATGTATCCTGGTTTTTCTCCCCAACTGCTATGGTTTGGCCATCCTGTGATGCCAGGTATTCCAAAGCTGATTTTCTATCAGAGATGACTTGGGCTCATCACACTTCTCAAGCTTAACTCTCTGTGTAGGTACCCAAGGAACCTATTCATCCCCTTGCAAGCACTCAACACTTTAGAAGGAAGTTTAAAATCAGAAAGCAGCCTTATCCCCAGATGATCCTTGACAGGCAAAGTGGATGTACACTCACCTATAGTGTGGCTTTAGCAGGAGGAAGCCACTCTGCTTTACGTGATGTGTGTGTGAGTGTGCAAGTGTGTCTTTCTTCTTCCTGGTCTTCTTCAATACACTATTAGCAATGGTGACCAAAAGAGTGTTCCTTTCCAACACACTTTCCCTTGGAGCCTCTCTTCTGTACTTAGCTGTAAACCCTATCACCACCATGACCTCCAGAGAAACTGCAGGTCTCCACGTCATTGCTAACTCAGTCCCCAGAGGTGCTCATTCAGAAAAATCTCTTCTGAACACAGACGTGTCCCAGGGAATAAGCTAGATGCCGCAGGATTAACAGAGATGTTAATCCTCTTAGCACCTGGCCCTCAGGGGTCATAACTCACTTTATTTTGCAAAGAAAGAAGCTGAGACTCAGAAAAATCAAGTGACTTGCTCAAAATCCCTGAGATGCGAAGTACCTTCAATTTCTCAGTCTTTGCCCAGGAGCCCTTCCAGCCACCTGGCCTATGGGGCATGTCATTTGGGTTGCCAGTGACCCCTTTTCTGGCTCAGAATCCTCATGGCCTCCTTTTCAAGGGTTTTTTCTTCCTTGCCTCATTCCTAGTCATCTTGCCATCACCCCACACCAGCCTGGCTGCCCCAGTCTCTTGGGTCCAATGTCATTGCCTCCTTGACTGTGACTGTGCCTCTGGTCCACTGGAGCCTGCCCATGGCTGGCTCACTGCTCCCAAGACACTGCCTGGGCTCCTCCAGCCTCCCAGAAGTCTTGCTCCAGCATGAGCTAGCTGAGTCAGTCTTGGAAAGTCATTCATATTCTCTAACAGTCTTTTCACTATTATAATGAGCACAAGAATCCCAGCTCTGTCTCTGGGAGAAAACTGAAATCAAAGTCACTCAAGTGAGACTCAGAAAGTGTACATCGAGGGACACAATTCCCATGCCAGATTTTACCTCCAAAATGACTCGGAAATGCAAATTTTCTCCAGACTTGTTCAAAAGGTGATGTTTCTAGATCCAAATCCAATGCCAAATGTTGCTCCAAACTTTCCCCCTCTGCCAGCAGAGACTGAAGGCTGGTCAATCAGCATTTCCCTTCCAACCCTGAGTTCACAGTTTGTGTTCCAGAAGGTGTGGCCAAGAATGATCTCAATAATAAATCTTGCATTTCTCATTTGTGAAATCACCAATAAAGAAATTTCAACGAGGAGCCTTATTTTTAATACCCAAACATCACATTTAACTAATCTAATCCTTGCTTGCTTGGTTAGGTCATAGTCACTAAAGTAGCCTAAAAGAAAGTTTTGGAAACACCAATAACTGAAAATCCCTGGTAACCAGACTGATCAGACCAAAATAAGTACCCCAAAGTTCTTTAATTCCTCCTCTTTACCATGAAACAAAACTGGCAGCTCCTTGGCCTGACCCCGTCCACTGCCAGCCTCAGTTTGCCTTTCCCATATGAAGTTCCTTTTCTCCTACACAAACCATTGGCTCCAGACATTATGCATTACTTTTTTTTTGAAAAGCCTCCTCATTTCCTCCTCTGTTCCTTGCACTCTGAATACCTCCCCCACTTCTGTGGACCCAGCTGGCCAAATACAACTGGTCCAAGCCTCCATTTTTTTCTATGAAACCTGTCCTGGACACACCCATCTGAACAGGTTTCTCACGCGTCTGAGTGCCTGTGGCAAGTTCATGAGCTTTCTAACCACATGCTGCCTTCCAACACATCCAATGCCATCTTCATCTATCATTAAACATCTTTCCTTGTGGGGCTTGGTGCCCCACTCTGCCTGTATACCCCAGAGCTAGTTACATATACAGTAGCATTTCCCTGGAAATCTAACACTTGGATTTGACCCTCATGCTTGCAAACCACTCTCCTCAAAAGAAATCATTCTCACACATGAAGCAGTGAAATGGTAGAAATTCACCCCCATCTAATCATGTTGGCTAAAAAGGAAGAAGCACCTCTCCACAGGCTCAACAGGATCCGTGCATGCGAATGTGTGTTTGGGATACCGAAGCAGAGAGAGGCTTGCTAATTTCAAAGCCACATAGCATGTTTGGCTAAGAACTGTGACTCCATTTGTGTATTTCAACCACGTAAAATACACGCTGGGACTCTGGACTGAGAAAAATAGCCATATAAGGAGAAAACAAGGCATTCCCTCTAGCTGCTCTTGTAAAACACTCTATGATTTAACCCTCTGCTCAGACAGATCCAAGCTCCTGCACTTTACAACTGCAAACAATCAGATTCCTGGGAGGAGCTCAGCGTGAGACCCGCACCACTGGGCACAAACGACCACAAACAAAACCTGACAGGTCACACATGGGGCAGCATGACCAAAGCTTTGCAGCCGCCTGCCTTTCTCTCCGTGGTGGGCCGGCCTGGCCGGAGCAGGCACCGAGACGGGCTGCAGCCCCAAGACAACTCCGAGGGCCTCATTAATCCTTCCTTCCCTCAAGAACACGGGGATCTAGGTGTGCCTTTGCCTTCCAGGTGACAGTCCATCAATCTACAGAGTCCCTGTGTTGGGGAGGCATGGGATGGAGACGGGAGGATCCACCAAAAGGAAGCGGTGGCAGCTAGAGGCAGGGCCAGGCCAACTGGTGGCCACCTGCAACACAGTGCACATGAAGTGTGCGCCTGGCCAGGGGCCTCCGCACTGTGTGGATTTAAGATTACAGAGTGAGGACTGACAGCCCAGCTGGCTCTCGCTCACGATTCTCTTCATCTTCATTTCCTAGATGGTGATGTGAGGTTCTGAGCCCTCCCAGTACCTCTCACATGTAATGAGTGGGCTATGATTAGAAATCAACATTTACACTGCTGGTCATTTGCCTCTGTTACCCACTCACATCTCCTTTCTTACAACAGAATCCTTTTCTCTCTCACTGAGGAGTGTGGAAAATGGCCACCCTGCAGCAGGCAATATTCCCCACACTCCCATGCAGCTGAGAGGGACCCTGTGACTCATTTCCCAAAAGAGGGACATGAGTGAAAAAAAATGTGTCCCAATTCTGGGTCACGTCTTTTAAAGGTAGCTGCCTGCTCTTCCCAGGGGCTGGAGCGCAGATGTGGGAAGGACGATGACAACCAGGCTTGGGGAGCCTGACGCCAGAAAATAGAGGGATGTGGGATGACTTTATGGAACAGCGCCACCTACCTGCCCAGGGCTACAGACCTATTACTGCCTTGGGCCCTCAAGAGAAGCAGTCTCATCTGAGCCACTGTATTTTTCAGTGTCTTTGTGACAGCAAGTGAGCCTCTGTCCTAACGAATGCATGTGACTTTCTGCTGCCTCAGCTGTGTACAAGGAATCTTGAGGCCATACGCGCTTGCACTAATTTAAAAAACAGAAGGAAAAAGAATCATAGCCAAGTGACATAACAGTCAGCAGTATTCACAGGCCAAACTCGCCCCTCCCTGAGTCCTGCAGAGGTGAGAGCGAAGGTCAGAGAATCCACCACCCTCCTCCCCATAACGAGTATCCTAGGAAAGTTTGCTTCTGCAAGTGAATTTCAGATAAAAAGAGCCTAAATCCCACTGGGCCAGACCTGAGACACTGTTTGGATAACTGTCATTATCATTCCTAAAAAGACTCAGATTCTCTTCCTCACTAACTGTTCAAATCTGCTTTACCCCCCTGAGATGGATGTGTCAAAACACCTCCTGCTAGGATCATACTTTGACAAGTCCTCATGGGAGCTCCAGTTTTGTTCTCTTGTATGAGACTATGCTTTAACAAATGCATTACAATTGTTCTTTAACGATCTTTGCCCCTAATCACAAATTTGGCCTTAAGTTTTATATAAATATAATTATATTTGGCTTCTTTTTTGATGCAATAGATTTTTTTTCCTTCTTTTGCTTTATTCTTCTTTATGCTCTTATATTTCACATGACTCTCTTATAAATTACATAGATTTCTACTTTTCCATCTAAGTTAAAATCACTGTGTTTTAGCCAACACATTTTGTCCACTTATACTTATTTAGAATTTATTTCTGTCATATTCTTTTGGATTTTGCTATATATGACACCTGCTTTCTTTTCTCCAATATTTTAATGGATGATTGTGTTTCCTCTACTTCTTCTACTCCTATACTGTTGATTTGGCATACATCTCATTTGTATGTTTGTATATACATACAATCTTTTTAGATATTACTCTTACATTTTTAACACACATACCTGACTTTGAAAAGTAGTAGTTTCAAATTGGGTATCAATTCTCAGAGTTCCAATCATTATCTTCCTTACATAATATTGTTGTCCAATATCTCATTTACACTTTGTCTTATATCCTTAAAATTGGTCAATATTATTATGTTCTGTAGACTCTGCTTGTTTAGATGTAATTTTCCTTCTTGGATCTCATTCCTTCCTTTTTGGTTCAATTTTCTTCCACTTGAAATAAACCCTTTAGCAGATCTGTCAAGAGAGGCTTTCATGACCAAAACAAAACAAAAACTACACCTATTAATTTCATCTTGGTATTATAGTTTAGCTAAATGTAGAACTGCAAGTTGTTGGTTGTTTTCACTTAGTGTTTTGGACATATCTTCTTATTGACTTTTGACTTCTGTTGTTGCTGTTGAGAAGTCTGCTGCCTGTCTAATCTCATTTCCTACTAAGGAAATTTTCTGTGGTTGCTTTCGGAACTTTTTTGGCTTTAGTGTTCAGCAATTTCATTACAGTGGACTTAAGGTTTGGACTCACTTATTTATTCAGTTCATGGTTTGCTGTGCTTCCTGAATCTCGTGATCTTTATCTTTCAACTACTATAAACAATTCTCAGTCTCTTTCTCTTTCAATATTTTTTTTTCTCTTTGGACAGACATTTGGCACAGCAGTTAAGGCACCACTTGGATTGTCTGCATCCCATACTGGAGTGCCTAGGTTCAAGTCCTGGCTCCACTATCAATGCCAGCTTCCTGATAATATGCACCCTGGGAAGCAGCAGGTGATAGCTCAATTACATGGATCCCCATCACCCATGTGGAAGACTAAAACTGAGTTCCTGCCTCCTGGTTTTGGCACAGTCCAGCCCTAGCTGTTGTAGGCATCTGGGAAGCAAACTACTAGAAAATAGATTCACATTCTCTCTCTCTTTCTCTCTTTCTCAAGATTTATTTATTTGAAAGTCAGAGTTACAGAGAGCAAGAGGGAGAGAAAGACCTTCCATTTGCTGGTTCACTCCCAATATGACCACAAAAGCCAGGACTGAGTCAGAGTGAAGTCAATTGGGTGGCATGAACCCAGACACTTGAGCCATCTTCTGCTGCTTTTCCCAGGCCATTAACAGGGAGCTGAATTGGAAGTGGAACAGCCAGGACATGAAAGAATACCCATATGGGACACTGGCACCACAGGTGGCAGCACTACCCAGTATGCCACTGGCCCCTAACTCTCCCCCTATCAAATGAATAAAATAAAAATACATGAAAAAAGTTTCTTCCCCCTCATTCTCTATTCTCTTCTTCTGAAATTCTTACTTGCTCTCATTCTTTAACCTATGTCATATTTTCAGGTACTTTCTCATGTTGAGGTTTCTGTGACAGATCCTGAATTAAAAGTAGCTGTCTTTCAGTTCACTACTTCTTTTACTACTTCTTTTCTTTAGCCAGATCTAATCCAGTAAAATTGATGACTAGTTATTATTCTAAAGGTTTGTTCTTCGAATCTGTATTTTCCTTTTTCATGGTACCTTATATATTTATTGTGATTTATTATAATTTCCAACCCCTTATGTTATGCTTCTCATCATCATGAATACAGTTCAAGTCTTTATGCAACACATTTGCTTTCTGAGACTCTTGGAGATCCGACCCTGATACGTGTTCAATTGTTGATTCTCTCTCATGAGAGACTGTTTCCTAACATGTTCTGTAACTTTGGAAGGTGAGTTCACCTTTTGTGGACTTTATTTAAGAAAATCTTCAGTGATCTGAGTTGAGGTATGACTTACTAGAGAGTTTTGTGTTTGGTTCCTGATTGCTTGGTACCATGGCCTAGAATCCTGTTTTTAGGTTAGAATCTCAGATAGCCCTAGAACACATTTATAGTATATTATTTTATAAATTAAAACTCCAAACCCACATAAGACATTAGATTCTGGGTTCAGAATTCCTTATTGACAAGTTGAGAGATATTTTTCCTGCTCAGACTTCTAAACAAAACAGGTTTTTTCTTTCCTGTGCTAATGACTTTTTGGACATGCACTTCATTGGACTATCATGGAGATCACAAAACGTAGGTCGTAGCATTCACAACTGCTTGTCTTTCTAAACCACTTTCCCTAGACAACTTCCATAGTATTTGTGTCTTCCAACTGAATGGCTCACCTTGAGCCAGGAACCCATTTCCAATGCAATGAGCAGTAGACAGGGACAGGGTCTGTGGTAAGAGAATTTGTCTAGCAAAAGCTCTAGAAGCAGGGAAGAATCAATCATTAGAGGAAATCATTAGTATTTCTGCGAATCAGTAATTGTTTCCCAACACCTCTTTTGTGTAGAGCTCTGCCATCAGTGATTGTGTAGACCCCACTGTGGGCATAAGATTACTGAAGGTAAGAGTCAGCTGTTGTATCCAGGGATGATTCTGATGGTGTCTCATGGGAAACATCTAGGTGAGCATGTTTCTACATAGCAGTAGAATTTATTTCCAACTCCGATTAAATTTGGGAGTGACTCTTCCACACAACACCTTACCCAATGTTTGACATGGTAGATACTGAATAAATATTTGTTGGAATAAAATATCAAACGCTTCTCCAACCTGCAGGAAGGGGAGAATGCAGCACACAGAGATAGCAGACAGAAAGTGTTCAAAGAGAGACAGAAACCTGCAAGGCATGCCAAAAGAAAGATAAATCTTTCCCACAGAAATAAGCAACTTGAGGCAGGCAGTCATTAAAGAATGCTAGAGGAAAGTAATCTCTTCTAAAGTCATCACAAAGGCTCCAAACACAGAATGGACTTTGAATCAGCACACACACCAAAACTGAGAATACTCTTCAGTTTCATAAATAAGAACACTGTCACAGGTGGTGGCATCCCCTACAGGTCTTCAGGTCAGGGGCTCATCTGGGAACTTGGGTGTTGCATTAAGCAAAGCACATCTCATGGATATATAACATATTCCCATATTAATTATGTATTAAAACATGTTGTTGGGGCCAGCACTGTGGTGCAATAGGTTAATCCTCCATCTGTGGTGCTGGTATCCCATATGGGTGCTGGTTCTAGTCCTGACTGCTCCTCTTCCCATCCAGCTCTCTGTTATAGCCTGGGAAAGCAGAAGAAGATGGCCCAAGTGTTTGGGCCCCTGCATCCACATAGGAGACCTGGAAGAAGCTCCTGGCTCCTGGCTTCAGATCAGCTCAGCTCTGACCATTGTGGCCATTTGGGGAGTGAACCAGCAGGCAGAAGACCTCTCTGTCTCTCCCTCTCACTGTCTGTAACTCTACCTCTCAAATAAATAAAAAAATCTTTAATATATATATATATATATATAATGTTGTTCAAAAAAATCCCATGGACTTTCTTAATGTGTTCTTTTTAGTTTTGTTTTTAAGAACCAAGTTAAAGGATCTCTATATATGCTATTATAGATAGAGATTTGGATTAGCTTAGAGCTCCAGATACAATTTGGGAGCTGAGAAAGCAACTGTTCAGGATTTCTTTATACTAAGTGTATGATTCATTGGATCCAGCCTACTAATACAGTCTCCAAAATCTCTTTAGGAAAGGTCTTGGGGTGGCATCTGGTTGAAAGATGGAAGCTAGCAGACTTGATTAGAAACTGTGTTTGTGTATCAAGGATGCCATGTTTCTACTCAGACTGTGTATTTATTGAAGCTGGCTTGGGGAAAGAGGAAGTTAAGCCCACTCTCCAAGACAACCTTTGGTGCTACAGAACTGTTAAACTGAATGGAGGACTCTACATGTGAAAACTCAAGAGAATAAAACCCATGGCATGAAAACATGATTGTAGTGCCAACCTGAGATCCAGGGAAACTTTGTTAGGCAAAGTTTCAGGCTGTTCTCACTTCAAAACACTCTAGTCATCTGCTCCAAAGGATTGGGGTCGTCTCCATTACTATGGTAAGTGTGATGGCCCAAGACCATTCTGATGGACAGAACTCAGGGCAGGAGGAACCCTTGATGATTTCAATAGAACTCAACTCTGTCACGGGCCCCTGAAATATCTCATAACAAGAATGACCTCAACATTGAACCTTGGGTTGCACTCCTAACAGTAGCTCCTGCAGTTGTTCTGAGATGAAATCAAATTACTGTGGAAAAAATATGTGAGATCTCCCTTCCCACAGTGGGATAAAAAGGGCAGTTTACCACCCGTTGGAAACACCATCTCACGAGCCTACAGGTGGTGTTATTCAACCAAAGAATGTGTGGAATGTGTCAAATGTGTGTGTCAAATGTGTGTCAAATTAGGTAGCCTCCCTCTTTAAACCGTTAAATCTTTGCATCTCATCATAAAGAGGCCAGTCAGTGGGAACCTGACAACACAACTGAAGCCACACATCTTGTTTCAGAAACAAGGAGGTAGTGACCCAAAGGGGTGACTGAGCCTGGCACCTGTTGTGCACATCCTACTCTCCTTTCTCCAGGTAACTTTTGCCAGAAATGCAACTAGATGGCACATTTCTCTTCTTCCAGGATTCCCAAACATATTTAAGATATGGAATAACACACACACCTTCAAATGTACACTAAGCTTAGTACAATGAAAAACTATATTGTGCATATACTGAGCACACAGAATTCTAGGGCAGTTTCAGGCTGAAAAACTCCATTCCACTTTTCTCCTCCCTTGGGCTCCCTTGGGGGCACCACACATAATCAGGAGGCACCTGGGCTACTGGCCCATGACTGGATCTTAGTCCAGGGTGTTGTGAGAACCTAGAACCTAGCCAACTTTCAGAACCGCTCTGTCTGTCCACAGTTTCTTCTCAAGGCAATTATGAGACGTCAACACAGTCATGTGTACAAAGCAGCAGGGTTGGACACATCCTATGCTCAGCTCCTCCATGATTCCATGGTCCCTGGGAGAATACCAGATGGTGCTTTTGTTCTAAATCTGTGTGGCAGACACTGATGTTCTTGCTTACCCAACTCCATTTCTCTCTTCCTTGGATAACAGCACCTCAATTCCTCCTGGGGAGCCTCTCTGCTATTGCTCATGGTTTGGGTGCCCTCCTCTGGCCAACAGCTGAGAATGTGGCCCATGCTAGACCAACTGGAATTGCTCTTCCGAGAATGTGGATCCAGGGCAGGGGCAGCACTAGGATAGAAAACTTTTAAAGCTCATTAAACCTGCAACCCAGGCCCTGGAGAACCTGCCATTTGTCTCTATTCTGCCAAGTCCCCACAGCTGCCCTGGCTCTTACTATTGTTTCAGTCCCAGAGCTGCTCTCTATCCGAACAGTAAATTTTCCTTCTGCTTCTCGGAGCAGCATGGACTTTCAGGCCTTGCAAAAAGGGGTCCCGATACCCCTTCCTGCACAGATGAGGAAGCCACTTCCCAGTCCAAGAGAACTGACGCGGAGGGTCAAGAAGTCAGGCCCCTAGACTGGCCTGGATCCCTTCACTGCACTCTCCCTGGGCCTCTCTTCTCAGTCCCTTGCTTTGCCAGCAGCCCTTCTCTTCTCTGCTGGTCCTCCACATTGCTCTCCTGTGTTCCATGTCATCTGATCACTCACACCATCATCCATTTCAACTTTCAAGTCTCTTTTTTTTCCTTCTGGTACCAAGCTATTTTCATAAATCTTTCATTTTAAAATAAATCTTGGTGTCTCATTCACCACAACATTTCTCAAATTCATTCCTCTGCCCATTCCTCTGCCAGCACACTCATTCCAGAGGAGGGCCCTTCCCACTTGAATGTTGGCAGCATCCTGACCTCTTGGCATCTGCTCCTGCCACCTTCCTCTCTCCCAGAGAGAAAATGAGGTTTGGACTTGGGTGGGTTGAAAGCCCATCCATGCATGCCATGCATAACATTCCCTTTCTCAGCACTGATGCATTCCTAGACAAAAAGGCCTTTGAAAGTGTTTCTCTCGGGGCCCATTTGGCACCATTTGGTGAGTTGCGCGGCACTGGCTGTGTTCCCCCTGCTGGAGAGTCAGCCTTCACCAGGGCAAGCTCAGTCCCTGGACTGGTTCTATGGGCTGTTTCCACAGCTGAGCTCTGGGAGCTGCCACCTCCACACACAGCCTCAGGCTGAGTACGTGATCCTGGGGGACTGTACTATCCTACCTCGCATTTGCCACCTAGGCGAGCCTCATCAAAGATGGCCCTGTTTGGCAGCCAGGGACCATAGCCATCCCTCGGGATGTGGTTACATACTAGAATCCAGGGTATCTCTTCAGTTGGGAAACACATTCTCCAGGCTGTCCTCAGGAGGCCCATAAGGAATTCACACCTGTGATTAACTTAATCAGCCATCAGACTCCCATAATGCCCGTAATAGATCCCAGGGAGAGGCATCCCTCTGAAATCCAACAACTTGGGTTTAGAGAGAAACTGAAGTGCAACAGATTCAGCTAATTTTGCATATCACAATAAACACATTGATTGCAGTAGGGGAAGTCTGCCTCCAATATATACATGAAGACTGCATATGCTGGTCAGTAAATGTACAAACCAACATACTGTTAGATGTGAATGGAACATTTTAAGAGCTTTTCCTACTAAAACACTGAATTTATTATCCACCAGAAAGTGTCCATGTTAATTATAATTCAATTAATGATTCACTTTTGTTTGGTATGAAGAATTAACATGTTATATAATAGGATGCCCACATATGTAGAACATGTGTTTTGTTCCAAGTGGGAGAAGTTATTTTTATAAACGCAGCCTGAAAAACCCACTTTTCATTGAATACTCCTAAGCATAACATACATTTTAAAGCTAGGCTCACCACTACCATCAATAAAGATGGCAGAATTCAATTAATTTCATGGCCACGTAGCCATAGGTGAGTTCTCCACATGCTCTCTGCACTTCGAGGCTCTGGCCTCAGCACTACATTTGATTCTGCTCTTTGTCTCTATTGTACTCTTGTACTCCTGAATGTTGAGTCATAGGCAGAGGTTTCCAGTATTTTCATTCTCTCCCTGCTTTGAAGTCCATTAAGCTTCGTGTTGATTTTCCCTCCACCCTCTTGAATAAAATGGATGTGTTCTCCAGCTGGAAAGCCAGGAGCTAGTACCTCGGGAAGAGATCACGTGGAGTCGGAATGGTAGGAGAGGCAAGCTCTTGCCAGTGTGGTAAGCCATCACCACAAACCATGGCTTGCCTCTCAGGAAGAGAAGTGAGTCAGGTCCTCTGAATTCTGTGGTGATGAACCCAAGGCCTCTGTCACGCTCTTCCTTCTCTGTGGGAGCATGCCTGACAAGTATGGAGCCTTGTGACAGCTGTTCTTTTGTCCTTAACACATCATGAAAATTGCTACTTGAGTATCAGTGTTATTCTTAATCTAAACCCACATCCTTTTCCCAGTAAAGAAAAATTGAACAATATACACCTGCAGTAGGCTATACACTGAAATTTTTGAAGTGCTCCAGAATAGATGAAATTGCTACATGCATTTTCCCAAAGAACAGACATGTATGTAACTAAATATAAATCTGTGAAATGATCTAGTTATCCAAATATTCCATCCATGTAGAAACATACACACAAGTACAATGGCCATAGAAATCAGAGTGATGATAATGATGACAATGATTGCCAGTACTACTAGGGAGCTGAAAAGTAAATCAAACGATCAATCTGCTTTGGTCTGAATGCTGTGTCCTCTTCACTTGCGGCCAAATTTCATATATTGAAACAATCACCAGGGTTGTGGTATGAGGGAGGCCTGTAGGAGACCCATTAGTCAGCTTTTCATTACTATAAGGAAATACCCAAGACAAGCTACTTATGAAGGAATAAGGCTCACTTTGACTCATGGCTCTGGAGGTCGACAGCCTCAGCTTGGTGGCCCCACTGGTTTGGCTGTGTACAGAGGCTGCAGGATGACAACGGTGGAGCATATGGAGAGAAGGAACCCCACAGCAAGTCAGGAGGCACAGAGAGTGCCTGGGCCAACTCAGCTTTTATAACCAGTCTTCTCACAGGAAATACCTCTCTAGTTCAAGCCCTCGATGATCTAAGAATCTCCCACGAGGCCTACCTCCTCAACATCATAACTGGGTTAAGTTTCTACCTGCTTAGTGCCATCAACCTATGACTTTGGTATGTAACTACAGGATTCAAGAGTCATATCCTATGCAAACCACAGGAGATGACTGGGTCATAATGGCCCTGCCATTGTGAATGTGATTAGTGCCCTTATAAAAGAGGCCCTGGAGAGATCCCTCACCCTTTAACCATATGGAGACATACAGAAGGCACTGGTTTGAAGAATGAATTCTTGCCAAACACCAAATCTGCCAGCACTCTGATCTTAGACTTCCCAGTCCCCAGAACTAAGAGAAATAAGTTTCTGTTCTGTATAAATTACCTAGTCTAAGGTATTTTATTATATCAGCTCAAACTGACTAAACCAGGGGCCGGCACCGTGGCACACTAAGTTAATCCTCCACCTGCAGCGCCGGCACCCCATATGGGCACCGGATGCTCCTCTTCCAGTCCAGCTCTCTGTTGTGGCCTGGGAATGCAGTGGAGGATGGCCCAAGTGCTTGGGCCCTGCACCCCATGGGAGACCAGGAGGAAGCCCCTGGCTCCTGGCTTCGGATCGGTGTAGCTTTGGCCATTGCGGCCATTTGGGGGTGAACCAACAGAAGGAAGACCTTTCTCTCTGTCTCTCTCTCACTGTCTGTAACTCTACCTGTCAAATAAATAAATAAATAAACAGATTTTTAAAAAACAGACTAAGCCAGTCCTAGTTAGCCAGGAACTCATGGTCTTGTTCCTTGAATCCACAATCCCCTCAGGATCTCACCTAAGTCTTCCCTTGGCTTTATCATGTGCTCTAATTTGGTTCCCAAGTTTTTCTCATCCCTACTCCAAATCTCACCTTTGCCTCCCCACCTTTGCCTCACCAACCCTGATTGCTTCTACTCTGTTCTAGCCTCTTGTGCTTCTTTCTTAGACTTAAGTAGTAGATTCCTATCAAGCAGAGAATGTTGCCTTTAAGAGACCACCAACATGGGCAGGGATAACAAATATATAGCACTCATCCTACCACTGCCTGCACCATCAACCATAACAAACCATGCTAATTGATACCAGTGCTCTTTTCCCTTGAGACCAAATACGGTCACACAGCTCTTCTCAGCACAGCCCTCCTAGGTCATTACCAATGTATTAGAGATCCTCCTGAAACAAAATCTATTGATCTATGTTCTTTAAAACAAGGTTTTCATCCAGAAATGAACATCAGAATCACAGAATAGTACCTGTGATCTAAATCATAGTTTTTGGAATGTGAGCATTTTTTAAATGTATTATGCATGATTTTGATTTGCACTCTCACTGAAGACTAAATAAATCACCAACCAAAAAATTTTGATCCCTACAAATTCTCCCTCCCCTCTCCTTTTGCCACCTGTTGCCTTAATATTCTCACTGGTTCCTATTCTACACCTAAAAATTTTGAAGTTTCCTGACCCAACTCCTGATTTTTTCCCTTTGGACACATGGCACATTAATCTAGATCTTCCAAGAAGCAGATCCCAAGAGGGGATGTGAAGAAGGTATAAGGCTTTAGTGGGGCAAGCACCCAGAGTGAAAACGTGTATGGTGCCAGGAAAGCAGGGAGAGCTGTTGGAGTACAGGTCTTCTCTCACGAGAAGGAAAGAGGGAATCAAAGAAGCTTAGTGCAGACATCTCAGACAGCAGTGCCATATTAAAACAAGTTCAGTGAGGCCTTCAGGAAGTCCTAGAGCCAAAGTGACAATTCAGAGGAGTCCCATGTCTGGCATCTCTGCCGTACTGGATCACTGGCAACCCAGAGGAAGAATGGCTTGGGAAGAAATGTAGAACTTGAGAGTACAGTAGTTGAGGCCTTAATCAATGGATGATCCTCTCTACAGCTGGAGATCTGAGAGATGCATTCTCAGAGCTCCACACTAGGTAACTGACTGCAGGTAGGGCTGCCAGATTTAACAAATAAAACACATGACAAGTTGATTCTGAATTTCAGATTAACAATAAATAATCTTTAAGTATGGGGAGTCTTTAAAAATTCATAGAAAATACACATCATGGAAAAGCAATGCAAGGATTTTAAATATTTTGGCACCAAAATAACCTTATCTTATAATTCAACTTTCCCACAAACTTTTTGAAGGACCCTCATAAGTTTTAAATATACAGGGTGTCCTGTTTTTATCTGGCAACCTTAAAAATAGCTATTTTTGTGTTAAGCTTTATCTGTGGCAATCCTTTCTCTAATCAGAATTGCTCTTTGGCTGCCACTTCTTTAGCACCAGTGTGCTGGGGTACCAGCTTAACTCCCAGAAACTCTTTCTCCCTACTAAGTCATCCATCCTTCAGAACGAACCTCACAGTCTGGCCTCCAGTCTTACCTTTGCAGCACTGATTCCCTACTGACATGAGTTCTGGTAAACCCAGAACTCATGGTCATCAACACACCTCCCACAAGGCAGCATCCTGCCTCTTACTCATACTAGTGCCTTCCTAGAATTCCAAATATCAGATTTCACCTTTGCTTGAAGGCTAGCTCAAATGGTGTTTCCTCCTTGAAGAGATGTTGTGTGCACTGTGGCCCTTCCCAGAATTCCTCACACGTAGTGACACTGCAAGAAGCTGAACTAAGGATCGAAAGACGTAAGTGAAGAGACCGTGCATGCAGAGCTGTCCACATAGAGTGGATTTCAACAATGCTGCCTAACTTCTTAATTCCAAGTGAGGTCTTAACATCAAGAGCCTTGTACAAGCAACAGGGCAGTTCTTCCTTTTAGCCCTTGTGCAGATTAATCAGTGCTACTGTCCTTGTTTGCCCTTGATTTGGGTTTCCTCTATGATTACCCAGTGGAAAATGCAGCCCTTCGATGCAAACAATGGTCTGATTAATGTTTTGTGCTATGCACCGGGTTTGGGGAGCAGGTCATTCATTAACGAGCCAGCCTGTACTACAATGTGCAGTCCTGAACATGCAAACTTGATTTCATACAAAACTGTCTTTCCGTTTTCATATTTCCAAACCTTTCCTTAACTCCCATTCCTTCCTTCAAACTTGGATTTTCGGGAAGGGAAGTTTGCATTAAGTGAATATAAAAAATATTAAATCACTCTGATTTCAGCATGGTTTTGAGACAGACTTGAATGATGAAAATGCCCTCCCAGTCCTGAGTGTGGGTGTGCCTTCCTTTTGTTGACAATCACTGGCAAATCTTCAGTCAGCAACCCTCTCTCTCCCCCTTACTGGGAAAAAAAAAATGTACGAGGAGGGTCAGATGATGAAATGAAGCCTTTAAATAAAATATCATTCACACAAAGGAAAAGAATCTTCCTCTGGGTCATTATCAGTGGAAGCCCAGTGAAAAGATAATAAGCAGAAGATTCCTGATTAATTAAACATTTGCGCTCATTGTATGCAATTATTCTGGGGAAACTCAACTCAGGGACATCTGTTTACTCAACCTTGGGTTGAGAAACCACCAAACTATGTCTGCCCTGCATCTCCAGGCACACAAAGCATAGAACTGATAGCTCATAAGACTAAGGAACAAGCTTACTGATTGTTCCAGATTGGAAACAGATGACCATACTACATGAGCAATAAATAATGAATGCTGCGTAAACTCAGAGAGGGTTAATTGGGGAAATCTAAAGTGACAATGTAGTAATATTATATTTACCAACATATATAATCATCTTCTGCTACAGAACAATTAAATATAAGTGATAAACTATTTCAAGAATGCTTCAATTAGTAGTGCTTCTTATCCAGGGAAACCACAGTTCTAGCTTTTCCCTTTTTACTCACTTAGGTCTCTGGTTTCAATGCTTTCCCTAATACCACTAACCCCTTCATTGTCATCCCCATGTTATCTCTCCCCCCTGGCAGCTGGGTCCTAGTAATGTCCCTACCGGTTTTGCGGGAGCCCGTGACTGAACAGACGTGGCTGATTCTCCCCTGTCCAGTTGATGAGCAAAGCCCACAGTTTGCACAAGAGTAGGTTAAAAAGAAAGTGAAAGCAGCCCAGAAGGTCAGATGGAAGGAGGTGTGAGGCAGTGCAAGAACGAGGGCTACTGAATTAGCTTGAAAACCCATGGGTTGGAATTCAGACGCTTGCAGCAGCTTCCTCTGAGTTTGCCATCCTAAACATCCTAAAACTGCAGACCCCGGGGTGGGGTGGGGGTGGGGGGTAATCCGGACTCCCAGCAAGAGAACCTGTTAGATGAGGCAGCACCTGAACATGCGCTTGAGGAAGTGCTCAGGACTGGCTGCTTCTCCCTGTCCACCCAATACCACGCGTATCGCAGTCTCAGGTCCCAGTAAGGGCAAGGCATGGCCAAGCCAGCCCAGATCTGCCAAGCACGGACTCTGCAACTTTCAATTCCCTTAGGTGTGACGGGACAGGTGGGTTGCCACACCCACTCCTCTGACCCAGGTCCTTCCTGGGTCAGAAAAAAAAACAGAGCTTGGTGTGGTGTCCCTGGCAATCCGGATCCTCCTTCACCACATACTTGAGTCTGGCTGCCTGAGATACAGGGTGCATTCTAGTCATAGGGTGACTAATTCGTCTTGCTTTGCCTGGAACTGAAATACTTTGTTAGCTAGTTTGTTTAATTGTGGTAAAAATTCACATAAAATAATTCACCATTTAAACATGCACAATTCGGTGCTTTTTAGTAAATCCACAACATTGTGTAACTGCCACCAAAATACAATTCCAGAAATTTTCATCACTCCCAGAGGAGTTCCAGAACATTTTCATCATCCCATCAGCAGCCATTCCCTAATTCCCCCTTACCCCACATCCCAGCAGCCACCCATCTGCCTTCTGTCTCTATTAATTTTCCTAATTCTGATTATTTCATAAAAATTAGGTAATATAATGTTACCTTTTGTGTCTAGATTATTTCACTTAGCATGTTTTAAGGTTCACATATGTTATAGCATGTATCAGTAGTACTTTCATATTTATATCTGAGTATTATTCAACTCTTTGGATATGCTACAACTTGCTTATTTATTCATCAGTGGATGCACATCTGCATTCCTTCCATAATTTGGTCAATGTTAACAGTGCTATCATGGCACTCAAGTTTTTAAATGGAAATATGTTTTCAATTCTCTTGAGTATATTCCTAGGAGTGTGACTGCAGGTCACACAGTAATTCTATATTCAACTTTTGAGGGACTGTCAAGCTGTTTCCAGAGTTACTAAAGCATTTTGCATTACCATCAGCAATGTATGAGGGGACTAACTTAGTTTTGAAACTGAACACCCCATGTTCTTGGAACTGTCTTAGTCCCAGGCATGTAACAACAGTTGGTCACCCAAGTAGTAGGTTCTGAGTGAGCTTGGATCATCATAGAATAAAAAAGTCAAAGTTAGGGAAGGCTTGCATGTGCATGCCGTTAGGGTGACAGCCTCCTAGGGTGTCAAGAGTGTTGGCCCAAGCAGATGGTATTTATCCCTCTGAAGGACCAGGAATTCTATATCCCACATGGTTTTCTATCTCATCACTTGCTCCCAAATTTTATGCCACTGATGTTTGTTCTACTAGATCAGTTCTCTTTTCATGTGTATACCTGGGAATCTTGTTAAAAATCCATATTCTCATTCAGTAGATCTGAGATACAGCCCAAGATTCTCCATTTATTGCAAGCCCCACCATGATGCTGACGATGCTGGTCCATAATGCCCCTGCAGCATCCTTATTCTCTGACCAGCTGCTACAACATCAATGTGCCAATGAGAGTGAGGAGGTGGCAAGGCTGCACGCCACACTATCAAGGCTCTGTTCTAGGTAAAGGAGAAAAAATGTGCATCAAAGTGAAATGGATGAATTGATCATATTGTCATAGGAAACAGTGCAGCAAAGAAGCGACTCTGTACCTGGCTGATTCTCTCCATCTGGTCAAAATCTATGAGAAAAAGATTATGATCTGGCAAGTATTATTATAAAAGGACTTGAAAAGCAACTTTATTTTTATTTATTTATCTATTTTTTGACAGGCAGAGTTAGACAGTGAGAGAGAGAGACAGGGAGAAAGGTCTTCCTTCCGTTGGTTCACCCCCCCAAATGGCTGCTATGGCTGGTGCACTGCACTGATCCGAAGCCAGGAACCAGGTGCTTCCTCCTGGACTCCCATGCGGGTGCAGGACCCAAGCACTTGGGCCATCCTCCACTGCCTTCCTGGGCCACAGCATAGAGCTGGACTGGAAGAAAAGCAACCCAGACAGAACTGGCGCCCCAACCAGGACTAGAACCCGGAATACCGGCGCCGCAGGTGGAAGATTAGCCTAGTGAGCAGCAGCACCAGCCAAAAAGCAAGTTTAAAACCAGGATGCCCACCAAGGGATGAAATGCAAAAGCAGTGTGCTCCTACCTTCCTCCAAACAAACAAACGGAAAACAAGAGATGGCTTGGAAGTCCATGGAGGTAGATCATTTGATTTAAAAAGAGTGTAGCTGACACAGATGGACAGGCTAGAATTAGAATTTTCATGAGTTTATCTGCAGGGTGTCATATCAAAAAGGACAAGATATCCCAGTATCCTAGGTCTCCCAAGACTATCTCTGAGAATCCGCTACAGATCATAGTGCCTTATATGCTCATATCCACTCTACATACGGGCTCGTGCCATAATGTTTTTGTTTGTTGTGTCCAAGACACTTTGTGGGTGATCCTGTACCTGGCAGGGAGTCTGCCTGCCCTGCCCTGCCTATGCAGGAGGTTAGGAGGACACTGCACGCCATGCCTGCCAAGAGGGACCCTGCAGCCTGGCTGCTGGCAGGCTGTGGGAGCCCTGGACGCATTTCCTCCCACCCCTGCCTTCTGCCAATCAGGTAAACTGCTCCTGGGTGTGGCCCAGGCCCATCAGGAAAGCTAACATAGCCTACGTGACCTTCAAGCTGATTGGAGAGGCATAGCGGCACCAATATCACCTTTATCCTATAGAATTAGTGTTGCCCTGAATTAGCTATGTCCCTTTTGCCTGCCCTTTGCCCCCTCTGCCTACCCTTTAAAAGGTGTGCTTGCTCATGAATGAAGCAGACGTGTTCACCGGTACTTGTCTCCAGTACTTCTTGTTAAAGAGCGCCATTGTTCCACCCATGCCAACAGCGCGCAGGCCTTGCAGGATAAGCCTGCAACACTTGGCTGCAACTTCTGTTGACTACATCAAACAGGGTCCATCTCTAACTACACAAACATTTCTCTGGACAAGGCCAGAGGTAGTGCTGCTCCAAGTTATAAGGATTAAATTAAAGTTGTGATTCTTAAGCCAGTATGTCAAGGTTCAATATTTCCCAGGATGTTAAGAGCTTTGCCATATTAAAGATAGTTCATATTCAAACTCAAAGAAATTGGAGGAAAACACAGTTAAGGACCAATCTAATTATGTTTATTTCAAATAAAATACCTTTATTTTTTGAGGACCTGTCAGAGACTTCAATATGCAAATGGCTAAAGAGGAGTATAGAATACAACATACCCACAGGTGCTTTGACTTAAGGACCCCTTAACTGCAGTGTGCCCATTTAATGTCTCCCAGAACTTGGGTTCTTTGGAACAGAACTTGGGAAACACTGAATCAGGATATGAACAATCTAGATGATAACGTTCTGTCCAGGATTTGATCAGGTACTGGTAACTGGATGTATGGAAGGCTGTTTCTACTCACCGATCTCTTGGGTGTGGATGAAATGCCAGCACCTCAAGACTTCCCTCTGCACAGGCCTATGCTGCAGAAGCAGGCAACTGGCTGCATCAGTGGGACAAAAGTGGAAGCCATACCCTATCAAGAGCAGAATATCCCATCTCTCTTCATTACGGACAACATACTGGCCTGCAAAAGAGAGCTAAAAGGCCCTAAGAAGTTTTATGAAAAGTTCATGCTTTTCTGTTTGCACAAGATCTCCATTTCTGTGGGCACCTACAGATCCTACCCAGCAATTCATTTGGCTTTCATTCTGAAAACTTATGGTAGATGGCACTCTGTTCAGGATCCCAGGCTGGACAGAAATCCCCATAGGAGAACCCCTAGCTGAATCTGAACAACAGCTATGCTAACAGGGTGAGCAGCTTCTATCAGCCACTCCATGGACCTACCAGATAAGGACAGCACATCCCATGTAAGGAGTGAAAGGCCTTTCCTGGCCCTCACAGCAATGGCAGTCACCCAACCTGTGGGCCCCCCTCTACAAATGCTAATGACAGTTCCATCCTGTTCTAACAGGGAAAGAAGACAGTGGCTATAAAACACATGGGAGGTCTCCATAATCTCTCCAGAGGCTTTCCCAGTATTGAGCCAGTAAATTCAATACCATCCCAAAGGAATACTATTTCCCTTGTTGCAATGTCAGTTAAGCTATGGGGTTCTAGGTATACCTAATAACTCGCAGCCGGAGTGTCCATCCCAACCCTCCAGGCATGGCCACTCTATCCCCAACCGTTATGTCTACCTGGCCCTGGTCCTGCACACTGCCTTAATCACCTGCCTCTCCTTGGGTCCTGCAGATGCTAGCAAGGGAAGCCCCCAGGTTCCCTACTGTTTTGGGCATCAGGGGCTGCTGAGCTATAGCAACCAATGGCCCTCACATTTCAGTGGCTTCAAAAAGCAGAATCACATTTCTGGCTCATTCCACATGTTCATCTCTACATAGGGGTTCAGAATAATGGACAGTACACCATCTACAAGATAGCTAATCACATGCAAGACAGAAGAGGGAAATATCAAATCTTGCACTCGGCGCAGGCATTGTGGCACAGCGGGGTTAAAGCCCCTACTAGAGATGGTACATCCTGCATATCAGAGTACTTGTTTGAGTTGTAGCTACTCTGCACTTACGCCTGGTCCAGTGCTGATGAGGACATCTGGGGGTAAATCAGCAGATGGAAGAGATCTCTCTCTGTCTCACTCTGTTTCCCCACACACTCTGTCACTCTGCCTTTCAAGTGGACGAAAATAAATAAACACTGATTCTCAAAAATTTCTGCCCACATAATTTCATTATTCGTCTTTTTTAAATAGTTGTCATTTACCGAATGCCTACTGTGGGTCAAACATTTCACAACCATTAGCCCATTTAATCCCCATCACGACAAACATATGAAGTAATTATTTCCCCATTTTTCAAATACAGTGCCTGAGTTTTAGGAGATGAAGCAAGGGTGGAAACCAGTTTTGAGCCTTATTCAAACTAGCTCCCACATCCCTACTTTGAACTAATTCCCCTTTCTTGCTTGAGAACTTTCTGTGATAGCTAAACTTAATTATGTGAAAAGTCTTAGAAAAATATAACAATTAAATTATAGCTATATTTCAAGTTATCTTATTAAAAGGAGAACCTCTAAATGAAAAATTAAAACATAGCAAAAGGCTCATAGCTATTAGTGCCATATTTGTATTCTTTGTAATTCATCTGCTGGTGAAACTGTTAGCATATTTTACCACCTACACTCGTGAGGAGAACTTCATTTGGTAACTGTTTATTTTCTTTTTTCCCCCAAACATCTCTTGACAAGTCTCTGAAAAACTAATTTGCATTTTAAAAGAGAATGATCAGGGCTAGAGCACACTGTCACTTCTCTGCTGCCCAGAAACCACTAATCAGGGACATGAGCCTTCCATCAGACATCATGAATCTGTGCTCAACACAGAAAGAAGGAATTCACACATTTGTAATGCTTAATGACTTGATTCATTCAGTTACCGCTTGTCAGAATATTTGCATTTCCAGCATATTTTATGTCTTATGGGCATAATGACAGTAAATATTTAGAATGCAGATTACCCTGGAAAATCTAGAATATATGGTAATTACAGAGCATAGCTTTTCCAAAACCACCCTTAATGCAAAAAGAAAAAAGAAACTTCTCTAAACAACGTCTTTCTGTTTCTCTTAAGTTCTTTCATTCCCACTACTCCCACCTAAACTCTGATTTCAATTGGAGCTCGACTCTTAGGCTTGCCTATAGGAAAACCAGAAAAATGGTTTCTGATAACACCACAGACTAGTAGTCTTCTGCTTTTCTAACAATGGAACCTGAAACCCCCTCCGGTAAGGAACTGGACTGTACCTGGAATGGCCCCTCTTCCATCTACCCAGTTGACATTCAGCAGACACTCACTGGGAACCATTAACTCACTAAGGTTTGTCCCCACCACTCTGGAGTTAAGAGGAACCTGGATTCTCAGCAGCATCTGAAGGACCTTCTCTCTAGGGAACTGCCCCTGGTTCTGAGACGGAGTAGCTCAGAATCCTTCCTCCAGGGCTGCAGGGCAGTGTGGTGCAATTCCATTTAAGAATTCCATAACAGTCATGGGATAAGAGTCAACCTTCAAATCAAAGGCTTTGGAGAGAGATTTTCAAAAGAAACCATTAAGGTTTTGCCTTGCATCCAATTTGTTTCCATTTTCTTAGATTAACCACCATTTCTTTAGACTTTGTCTTCCAAACAATCCTCAAAGTAAATAATTATCCATAGAAAAAATAATCATTTGATCATGGCTGCTAATTTAAATGGCAAAATGCATGATTAGAAAGGCTCTTTAAGATGGTATAAAGGCCTTGTTCCCCCAAAGCCTGTGTAGTTCCCCTGCATCTCAGCATGTTTCTAAGAAGCATTCTAAGAAGGGAAAGTACAATCAGTGCTCCAGGGAACGGAGGGGACTGATAGGACCACTCCCTTGGAGCACCTACAGGGTGCCATTCACAGTCTGATCTGTGTGAACAGTGACCCTTGGAACACAGCAGCCCTAGGGGAGGTAAGGTGCAATGAAGGATTCAATTTATTGATTATGCTTAAATGGTCAGAATTTATTCAATGAAGAAATAAGTTCCTTAAGAAGTTAATGAGTGAATAAGTCCAAGTCTAACTAGAAAGGAAAAATAATAAAATAAACTACTATGCTATCATATCACATACAACAAAAAAAAATCTTGTTTTAAAGCTTAAATATTGATATATGTACCAAAAACTTCACCTTAAACCCGTGGAATTCCCTGTAGTATGGGAGTCAATGGAGTTATTGCCTTCTCTTTCTCACTTTTGTCCAGCCTCCACTTTTGCCATAAACTTCTCAGAAATAATGATCCCATGTCTTTTTCATCACTAGCCGCTTATTTTACAAGTTATCTCAGGGTTAAAAGTTGGCAATTGGGGCTCTCAATATGACATACACAACGGGATAAGCCTCTGCTTGGGAATCTGGCATCCCATGTCAGAGTGCTGGTGTTCAGGTCCCAGCTATCCCCACTTCCAATCCAGCTTCCTACTAATAGGCCTGAGAAGACAGCAGATGATGGCCCAAGTACTTGGACCCCTGACACCCATGTGGGAGACCAGGTTGGAGTTCCTGGCTCCTGGCTTCAGCCTGCCCCAGACCTGACTGTGGTGGCCATTTGGGGAGTGAACCAGTAGATGGAAGACTTCTCTCTCTCTCTCTCTCTCTCTCTCTCTCTCTCTCTCTCTCTCCTTCTCTTCTCTGTCATTCTGCCATCAAAATAAATAAGTAATCTTTTTTTAAAAAATGACAATTAATTTAAGATGCAATACAACAGGTAAACACACACCACAACATATGAACTATGAGGGTGGATATGGAAGACTAGCACCTAACACACTTCCCACCCACCTTCTCATTGGTCTTCCTAAACTATAGAAGCTGAAGATCTCACAACTCCATTGATCAGACTCCCTTGCAGCTAGGGTTCCAGATGTTATTTAAATTGGGAGGTAGAAGAGAGATACAGTGATATTTTGTGCTGTGTTTGTTCTGCTGTTGCCACTGGTGGGCTCTCCTATAATGGTTTCCCAACAGTGGTAACTTCAAGAAGCTGGGGCAGTTCTTTCTCTGACCCAGTCCTGTATTGCAGCTTTCTTATCCATATCTCTAAATCTGACCAACACCTGTTTGTTTTGAAAAGTACGTAACAAAATTAATCTCCACCAACTAGATCAGGTGTATCCTATTCTTTTTTACTGTACCTGATTCCAAATTCATACAACTCTCTTACAATCAAAAAACTGAAAATTGCCTTTTAATCTAGCAAAATAATTTTACAATACTAATACCAATGCTATTGCAATGAATAGGGTAATTTCAACATTGTGTGTTGAAAAAATAAACATAAGCTCTTCAGAAAACAATTAGATAATAAGAGAAAAGAACCTCAAAAAGTTTACTTCTTGGATCCAAGAATCCCTAGAATTCTAATTTTAAGTATAGAAAAATGTTATATGGACTATGAAGTTCACTGCAGTACTATTATAGTAGTTAAGAGGCAGAAATAAGCTAAAACTACAATTATTGAGAATGCAAAGTAATTTCGTGCTATGTGACTTGGCCAGAGTAACACTGAAGTGTATACACAAGATTCTATTAAGTTTCAAAACCCAAGTAGGGATGGGGATGTGGCCTAGCATTAAAACACTGGTTGGGACACCCTCATCCACATCAGAGTGCCTGACTTCGGTGCCTGGTTCCAGTTCCAGATTCCAGCTGCCTTCTGGTGAAGACGCTGGCAAGTAGCGGTGATGGCTCTGGTGAGTGGGTTCCTGACACTCAGGTGAAAGACCCCAGCTGAATTCCCAGGTCCCAGCTCTGGACTGGCCCAGTCCTGGCAGTTGTCTGCACTTCAGGAGTAAACCAGTAAATGGGAGATCTCTCTTTCTCTTTACTCACTCTCTCTCTGGTTCTCAAATAAATGCTTTTCAAAACTTAATGAAAAATACAAATCCAAACAGTAAAATGTCTTCTATAGCATGGCAAAAATAATCATGACAAATAAAACACACATAGAAAATATAATGCCAGTCAATCAAAATGAAAAGATGGTATTCTCCAGTTGGAGTGTCTAGGCAGCATTTTTGCATGTTTCTTTCACTTTTGTAGTTTCTCTCCTTAATTTCTTCAATTAACATGCACATTTTAAAGAAGAAAAATAAACTTTCTTTTTTTTAAAAAAAGTTCTAACTCACCAAACATAGAAACTTTCGTGGTTATGTTTCCACTGCTCAAATTCATCATTCCCTTCCCCCATCATGCAATATTTATTGAGCAGGCCCTTTAGCATCACAAGACTCTAGTGCCATGCATTGATTTCTATGATCTTACTGGAAAACCGCTAGGTGCACAGAAAGGAACTTGTGTCTGGTGGCTGCATGCATGTCATATATCACGGCAGACTGCCAGACAGCAAAGCAAGAACACCATGAACACTCATTTTTACTCCTAGATGGCTTAGTAATTTGCTAAATTTCCTTGTAATTGCTTCTAATTATTCATTACATTAGAGTAGAAGGTGCTAGCTATAAATTTTCAATGAAAACAAAATTTAATACAATGCATCCAAAATGTCTCCGTAGCCCCCGGTGGCAAGCTGTTTTCTGTGTTAGGGAAATCCCACAGACGCCGCGACACATGCTGCTCCTTAATGGGACAGAGGAGGGTGGGCCAAGTGGGCAGCATCCGATGCGCACTGCCAGCTTGGAGAGGAGCCTGCAGAGCTGGCTCAGAGGCCTCCTGCCTGCACCACAGCCTTTCGGGAGCTGTCTCCTCTGGGCTGGGTGGTGTTCAGTCACCCCTCCGTGCTTCCTTCTGAGGTGGCAGCACCTCCTGGACATTCAGAGCCAGGCTGGCCATTCCTCCATGCATGCATTCATTATCGCATTCATTCCCTCAACCTGCCTGGGGCCCCGCCTCTGAGCAGAGAGGAGGCTGAGGGAAGGCACCGCCCGCAAGTCAAACACCATAGCCAGCGCCAACCTTCAAAAGAAATGCAATTCTGTTACATGCTTCAACCTGGATGAACCTAGACGATGCCATGCAGAGTGAAATGAGCAAGGCACAGAAGGCTAAATATTGTATGATTCTCCTTCATTTGGAAGACCCTCATATAGTAAATTTCATAGGGACTGAAAGTCAAATGCTGCTTGTCAGGAGGGGGGAGAAGGGATGGGGAATTGGTGTTTGCCGGGTCCAGAACTGCAGCTTCTAGAAAAGGATGGTGGTGATGGTTGCCTAGCAATGTGAATGCAGATGCCACAGAACCACACTTGTAGAATGAGTTAACAAAAACCAACTTTGTGATATGCTTATACCATTGCAGTTTTTAAAAGTGTTTTAAAAAACTGTCTACAAAGAGGAGGAAGGACATTTGGAGCACAGAAAGAGCTTGAGACAGAGCCCAGGGGTGGGGAGATCACGGGCTCAGGAAACAGCGAAGAGACCAATTTGGCTGAAAGATACGGGACCCAAGACAGGAAAAGTTAGCTATAACAATCACAGTCACCATAACCACCTTTTAAAAGTCTGACTTTTTGTAAGTGGTATCTCACTAAATCTTCTCAGTAATCCATAAGGTAGCTACTTTTATTATCCTAAAGCTAGAGCTGAGAAACTCAGGGCTCAGGGAGGGCCAATTACGTGCCCTGTCCACATCAGATCCTGACCCTGACTATGTCTGTCCACAGCCTGTGCTGCACACTATGGTCTCCCACAGGTGTGGCGGGAGGAGAAGCCAGGTGGACCTCTGAACACCAGATTGAGGAGGTGGGCATCAATGAGTCAACAGGAAACAGTCAGGAAAAAATTGGGGGCAGCAGGTGGTATAAAGAAAGCTATGTGGGGCTGGAACTGTGGCACAGTGGGTTAAAGCCCCAGTCTGAAGCGCTGGCATCCCATATGGGTGCCCTCCTCTTCTGTTCCAGGCCTATGCTATGGCCTGGGAAAGCAGTAGAAGATGGCCCAAGTGCTTGAGCCCCTGCACCCATGTGGGGTGCCCAGAGGAAGCTCCTGGCTCCTGGCTTCGGATCAGCTCAGCTCTGGCTGTTACAGTCATTTGGGGAGAGAATCAGCAGAATGGAAGACTTCTCTCCCTCTCTCTCTTGCTCTACCTCTCTCTCTGTAACTCTGTCTTTCAAATTGATAAAATAATTTTCTTTAAAATTTATTTATTTATTTGAAAGTCATAGTTACACCGAGAGAGGAGAGGCAGAGAGAGAGAGAGAGAGAGAGAAAGGTCTTCCATCCGATGGTTCACTCCCTAATTGGCCACAACAGCTGGAGCTACACCGATCCAAAGCCAGGAGCCAGAGCCACTTCTGGGTCTCCCACACGGGTGCAGGGGCCCATGGACTTGGGCCATCCTTTACTGTTTTCCCAGATCATAGCAGAGAGCTGGATAAGAAGAGGAGCAGCCAGGTCTCGAACTGGCGCCCATATGGGATGCTGGCGCTTCAGGCCAGGGTGTTAACCTGCTGTGCCACAGCGCTGGTCCCAGTAAAATAAATCTTAAAAAAAAAAAAAAAAAGAAAGAAAGAAAGCTATGTTCGGGACATGTTAATCTGGTAGCTAAGTGTGGGAGGGGTGGGAGGAAGCTAAAGGGAAACTCAGAATTTGCCCAGGGAACAAATAATGGTCTGATGGAAAAGGGTGCAATGGGAAGAGGGTGATGGATGGAGCCAAGGAGGTCTCTTGCAGGACCTGGGAACAGACTGAAAAAAAAGAAGGTCCACTCAGATATTATTTTGTGGATTTTAATTCTGGGAAAGCAGTAGAGCTTTCAGAAACAGGAAGCCCAGGGAAGGAAACAGGTCTGGGCAGGAAGACAATGCATTGTGTTGTGTTGAAAATGCTGGTAGATGTGACTGGTAAAGTTGTTCCCCGGATGGTGGGAAAACGAAGGCGTCAGACTTTGGCGAGGAAGTTCAAGCACCAGGCAGCCAGTGGGATGAGTGTGACCCCTAGGCTGTACCTGTAACATTGAAGCATTTCGGAGTTGGCTCCCTGTCTGCTTACCCAGCCGGTCGGTCCTGTTCATCCCTGCACACCGATCCTACCCATCACCCGAGAGCAGATAACTGGCATTTCAGACACCTGAAGACATCTCACCCATGAGTAAGAAGGACCACGATAAATAAACACAAATGACCCTGGAGGAACTGGAGATAGTTCAGTGCACTGAAATCACTCATTCATATTTTCCAAGGGTTTGAGAAAATTCAGTCCGTAAAAGGACAGCATATTGCTATTGTAAAAGAAACATCAGCAACGTACAAAGACTCCCTTGAAATAAAAGCTATCCAGGTCATAACAATATAATTTCAACAGGAAATTTGGGGATAAAGTCAAGGAAGGGGCCAGTGCTGTGGCACAGTGGGTAACACCACTGCCTGCAATGCCAGCATACCATATGGGCACCAGTTCAAGTCCTGGCTGCTCCACTTTCCATTCAGCTTCCTATTAATGCGCCTAGGAAAGCAGTGGAAGATGGCTCAAATGCTTGGGTCCTTGCATCCACGTGGGAGCCCTGGATGAAGCTCCTGGCTCCTGGCTTCAGACGGGCCCAGCCTTGGCCATTGTGGCCTTTTGGGGGGTAAACCAGCAGATGAAAGATCTCTCTGTCTCTGTATCTCCCTCTCTCTCTTTAACTCTGCCTTTCAAATAAATAAAGTAAATCTTTTTTTAAAAAAAAAGTCAAGGAAATACTGCAGAAAGCAGACCTGTTAATTAACAATATCTAGGACACAATAAGAGAAAAGATGGGGCTGGCACTGTGGTGTAGCAAGTAAAGCTGCCACCTGCAGTGCTGGCGTCCTATATGGACACCGGTTCGAGTCCCAGCTGCTCCACTTCCAATCCAGCTCTCTGCTGTGGACTGGGAAAGCAGTGGAAGATGGCCCAAGTCCTTGGACCCCTGCACCCACGTGGGAGACCGGGAAAAAGCTCCTTGCTCCTGGCTTTGAATCAGACAGCTCTGGCCATTGCAGCCATCTGGGGAGTGAACCATCGGATGGAAGACCTCTCTCTCTCTCTCTCTCTCTCTCTCTCATTCTGACTCTGTCTCTGCCTCTGCCTCTCTGTAATTCTGTCTTTCAAATAAATAAATAAATCTTTAAAGAAAAAAAGAGAAAAGATAAGAATCTGGATGACAAATCCAAGAAAAATAACCTCTCAATCAAATAAATAATACAAAAACAAAAGCTCATGAATCTCCATGTTAAATGAATCCATCAAGTTCCCAGCAGAAGGAATAGAATAACCCCACTTAGATACAGCCCTTGAGACCCACACCAGGGTGGTGGTGTGGCACCGTGGGGTAAGCCACTGCCTGCAACACAGCATCCCACATGAGCACTGGTTCAAGTCCTAGCTGCACCGCTCCCAGTCCAGTGCCCTGCTAATGTGCCTGGGAAAACAGCAGATGATGGCCCAAGTGCTTGGTACTCTGCTACCCACATGGGAGATCTGGATGGAGTTTGGTCTGGCCCAACCTTGGATACCCTAACCATTTGAGGAGTGAACCAGTCTATAGAAGATCTCTCCCTCACTCTGTAACACTGCCTCTAAAGTAAGTAAATAAATAAATCTTAAAAGAAAAAAAAAAAAAAAGATCCACACCAAGAACACAGAGATCCTAAAATCTTTCCGAGCTAGAATACAGGCCGCCTTCACAGATGCTTTGGCAAGGGAGCAATGTGGACAGCAGGAGCCACAGGTGAGACGCCCTCCAGGGAAAGGCTGCAGCCCCAAAGGGCCATCCAAGGGCAGCGCGCGTAGAGGGAAGTCCTAGGTTGCATGCCCTCACCTTCAGGAGAGAACTTACCATTCGCAGGTGCGATGCTGTCAGAGGGACAGTGGATCAGCCAGGAAGGAGGCCAGGGCGTGCGGAAAGCCTGCGTGGACAGATGGCAGAGTAGCTGGTCTTCACTTTGGTTACACGGAAAAGGTGGCAGTGGTTGCCGGCCCTGCCTCTCCTGCTGCATTATGGAAGGCACTCGGCATAATCGGGCTCCGTTGTCACTCCTAACGACACAGAAGATCGTTTTGCCTGTCATCTTCAAAACCCTCGTGAAAAATAAGGTCGCGTGGATTATTACAACTCCACCTCGCAGACAACAGAAGCGCTGCCACGCCAGCTTCCGGGGCCGCCTTGCTGGAATCCTTCCCGGGCGTCCTTGCCCAAAAGTGGGTGGTCTTCGGCCGCTGCTTTGTAAAGTCCTTGGCTTTCCCAGCGAGGGCTTCCTCTCCGCGACGGGATCCGCGCCCTGCGGAAGCCCCACGTGGCCTCGCTGCGTCGCGGCCGCCGTCCACGCTGCGCCCGCGGCTCCGACACGCCCCCCGCCCCTCCCGCAAGGGCTCCCTCTCTGCCCTCAGAACGCTTCCGTTGCCCAGCCGGCTGGGTTTTTCCTCTCACTACCTTCTGGAGACCGGTGCGACCGGCCGCTGATTTCGCCCGGGCTCGGTCACACAAGGCCGTCCTCACTAAAGTCCCAGGCCACCTCCCGCTCCTTCTCCCTGACCAGCTAGAAATCCGAGGTGCCTGATGTGGAGGCCACCTCCTGGGCCCCTGGCAATCCGGAAGCCCCCTAGGGATCTCCCCAGCAATAAGGGACCCCTTGGTGATAGAGAAGCCCCTAGCCAGGGCCAATCCGCCTGGGACAGGCATCTCCCAGATTAGAACCCACGGTGCTGGCGCCGCCGCAGTCAGCTTCCAGGGGGCCTGCCACCTGCTGCCTCCTTGCCTGTGTTTTCAGCAAACCTGCCTCTGCTCTCAGCTCTCCGTGTTCTACTGTTGATGCAATCTCCTCACCGCCCAAGACACCGGCCTCATGGGCCACTTGGCGGGACACCCACGCCCCTCTCCTTAGGTCTGATCATTTGTTGGACTGGCTCACAGGACTCAGGACTCAGTGCACCGTTCCTGGTTTATGGTGACATGTAAAACTGAAAAGCAGCCAAAAGGAAGAGACGAGCAGGGCGTGAGGCACAGGTGGGGGCTGGGTGTGGGGGACACTGGCGTGGGGCACAGGTGCACAGCACGTGCCCTCTCTCACGTGCCACCCTCCAGAACCGCGGTTGGTTTCCCTGCTGGGAAGCTGTCTGCACCCTCTGGATGGATGGAGGTCCTGTGGCACAGGCATATGTGAGTCAAGCTCTGGCCCGTGGTGATGGCTCAGTCCCTGGCCCCTGGTCCCCGCCCAGGGATTGATGGGGATGAGGAAGGGGACTAAAAGCTCCAACTTTCTAATCACCTGATTGCTTTCTCTGGTAACCAGCCCCCCAACCTGAAGCTCTCAAGGGGCCCGCTAAGAGCTGCCTTACCACATATACTGGGATCTGCTTGACAGGGAATTATTATAAATATACAAGATGTTCCCCTCGCCCCTGTCACAGAGGAAATTACAAGGGTTTTGGGAGCAGCATGCCAGGAACCAAAGACAAAGATCAAATATATGTTTCTTATTAAATCACAATACCACACCCACACGTATGTCAAGTCCAAATTCCATGAGCCGCCCCCAGCAGGGTTCACATCCTTGGGAGGCCAGGGAAGCCCACAGGCGAGCATGTAGCTCGTGTAGTGTACATGACCGACCCCCACAGCGGCTTCAGTCTTATCCGTTCCCCTGCTCATCTTCAGACTGAAGCATTTCAAGTCGCAGTTGCTCTTCCTTGCTTGCAGCACTACCCAGTGCTTCCTGGAGTGCTGTGCAGAGTCAGCGATGCTAGGAGAAAGCAGGCCTCTTCCCTGCAGGTAGTTGCCTATTTTCCCCCTCACCCTAGAGTAGTGAGATGATGGAGGTGGAGCGAGCCCATTCTCCTCTTAGGGGAGAATTCCTCTACCCTGTTCTGCCTCTGTCACCAGCTTGGACAAAGAGAATCCTCCACGTGGCCCACTATGACTCCCTGGACGTTTTTGAAATTAAAGACAGAGTCAACAGTAGCTCCTATAGGTCTTGGTCTCTCCTGCATTTATAGTCCCCTCGGGGACCTCAAAACAAAGAAGAGCCGAAGGCCTACACAAACTTTGAGTTTGTGTACCCTGTCTTGCCTGTCTATGCCTACTGGTATTTTTTTTTTTTTGCCTCCCTGTTTCCTGTGCCTCTCCAAATTGTTCTGGGTATTTCACCTCCTTATTAGTAAGAGAGACTCTCCATTGCTTCACCTGCTATGTGTCACAATTACTCTGTGTCACAGAAATATGCTAACTTTCCCTATTTCTTTTTTTTTCTTTTTCTTTCTTTTTTTTTTTTTTTTTTTTTTTTGACAGGCAGAGTTAGACAGTGAGAGAGAGAGACAGGTCTTCCTTTTTCCGTTGGTTCACCCCACAGATGGCCACTACAGCCGGTGCGCTGCACCGATTCGGTGCCAGGAACCAGGTGCTTCCTCCTGGTCTCCCATGCGGGTGCAGGGCCCAAGCACCTGGGCCATCCTCCACTGCCTTCCCGGGCCACCGCAGAGAGCTGGCCTGGAAGAGGGGCAACCGGGACAGAATGCAGCACCCCAACTGGGACTAGAACCCGGGGTGCTGGTGCTGCAGGCGGAGGATTAGCCTAGTAAGCTGTGGCACCGGCCAACTTTCCCTATTTCTTTTCCCTGTTAGAATCCATTTATTCTTCTGTATAATTTGTAACAATTTTAATGAAATAATGAGGCTGTCAACAGCAGGGAATCATAGAGTTAGGACATCTGGTGGGGAAGAGGGAGGAATAGAGTGGGAAAGGAGGATCATAGTCTAATTTCTGGTCCTTGTTTTGCATAGTCTGAAGATGATTGGCCCATCCAGAAATAATTGGCTGATTCCCAGTAACCAAACTTGTAAGAGATTGATATATAAATCATAACAACAGTACTTTAACTTATAATGGCACATGCAACATTCACAGGTCATATCTGTCTTGAGGGACTCACCTTTTCAGTTCTCTGTTATCTGTACAATAAAGGCAGGGATCTGATTGTTGACAGAAGAGCATGCATAGTCAGAGTGAAAGCAGTTGAACTATCTCATGGGATATTTTGTCCAGTTTCTTGAAGTCTTACCCCTGTTGTTCTCAAAAAGTTTAGTCAATGGCCAAATGTCTTCAGTCCATTAAATGGAGAGCATCTCTCTCTCTCTCTGTTTCACTGTCTTAGAAAACAAGGTAGTATGTTCAAACTTAGGCTACCCAGCATAATTTTCCCTATACTCGGCCCACTTCACCATTAACATAATTAATTTATATGTATACAGTGATGTGTGTGTGTTAGGGCGATAAATGTGGTCACCCCCTCTTCCTCCACCTGTTCATTCACCTAGCTACAAAGGTTTGCTGATGTCTCTGTAGCCTGCATTTGTTTGGACTGCTCATTCACCATGTGGCTAATCCCTGAAAACTTCTGCCTCTCTGTTAGTAGCCGTCAAAAATGAATACCTTCCAGCACCCCACATCCAGAACTCTAGTCTTGTCTCTGTCATTGCTCACTGTGTGACCTTGAGCAAATCTTATGCCTTCTCACATAGGTCTCCCAGATATTTGCATCGAAGGTATGGGGCTGGCGATGTCGAAGGACCCTTCCAGCTGTACAATTCAAGCATGTTATGCCAGAGTGTCCCTCGCTTTCAAAAGTCAAATGATGCTGGTGCCGAGGCTCACTAGGCTAATCCTCCGCCTTGCAGCGCCGGCACACCGGGTTCTAGTCCCGGTGGGGGCATCAGATTCTGTCCCGGTTGCCCCTCTTCCAGGCCAGCTCTCTGCTGTGGCCAGGGAGTGCAGTGGAGGATGGCCCAGGTGCTTGGGCCCTGCACCCCATGGGAGACCAGGAGAAGCACCTGGCTCTTGCCATCTAATCAGCGTGGTGCACCAGCCGCAGCGTGCTGGCCGTGGCGGCCATTGGAGGGTGAACCAACAGCAAAGGAAGACCTTTCTCTCTGTCTCTCTCTCTCACTGTCCACTCTGCCTGTCAAAAAAAAAAAAAAAAGTCAAATGATGACTTAAGTCAGTGGCTCCCTCATGTTTTCTTGACACACAGATAAAGGAATTTTGCACTAACGTTGATTGGCAACGTCAGAAGAACAAGAAGGAGATGCGTAGGTGTCAGGAAGAGGACACTGGGAGGGCAGGGCCTCAGTTGTTCTGAGCTCAACTGCATGTCCTACTGAGATTCCAGGCTGGTAACGTCTACCTAGGGAGCCGCTGGGAGGGAGGCGCTTTCACGGATGCCAACAGCGTCTTTTAGGAGCAGATGTTCAGTCAGTAAGATGCCCACATCTCACGTCGGAGTGCCTGGGTTCTATTCCTGGCTCCTGCTCCTGCCTCCAGTTTCCTGTTAACACAGACCTGGGGGGAGGGGTGATGACGCAAGAGATTGAATCCCTGCCACCCATGTGGGAAACCTGGACTGTGTTTTTAGCTCCTGACTCCAGCTGCATGCCAGCATTTGGGGAATGAGACACCTCGCTCTCCCTCTCAAATAAATTAAAAAAAAAAAAAAAAAAGCCTTTTAAGTACTTGGATAAAATGTTCCTTCTAAGGGCTAAATACCTTCATTGGGCCTTTACTGTCTCCTTATGTGAGAGTGAAACTAGCGCTGCTGTTCTCAAAACAATCGGTGAAGTTAGAAATGGAGTTTGTGTCTCAGATTTAATCCAGGTATTTAACGCCATATATATCACCATATATATATATATATATTTATAAAATGCCAGTGAGAGGTGTTATATATATGAGGATTGGAGTGTCCTTTTTTCTCTTCACTAGGAAATGTTTCTTTGGTGCTCATATTTCAAGCCCCAAAATGCACTTTGCTGAAATGTTTACCGTGGAGCCCGGTGCTGTGGAAGGGAATGAAGAGGTGAGGGCTGTATGCAAACCCTCAGCAGGGAGGCTGGGTGGGTTTACAGTAAGCACAAGCGCCCCACTGGGACTGCAGCCTTTTACCTCTCACTGGGGGTTGGGTGTGGGCATTGACCGGGGCGATGCAGCCCCAGAAATCAATTCAGCACTAATGAGGGCTGCTGCTGGGAGCAGAGCACGTGGGAGTTTGTAGATGGTGAAGCTATGCTATCAGAAGATGCGACGGAAGTGCAAGAAATAGCCAGCCGCCATATCTGTTCATTGCTCTCTGAGCACTGCAAACTCAAGGTGAAGTTGCACGAGCCAGCAGGGAAAGCCCAGAGCACAGCTTTAGACCAGGAGGCTCTCCTAGTTGAAATGAGGATTGTAACTAACTTGTTAGCCCACGGCACAACCAGCACTAGAAGTGACAAATGAGAGAGACAGAAAGATTTTTTAAAAGACTACATGCCCCCTGGCTGGTGCCGTGGCTCACTAGGCTAATCCTCCACCTGCGGCGCCGGCACCCCGGGTTCTAGTCCTGGTTGGGGCATCAGATTCTGTCCCGGTTGCTCCTCTTCCAGTCCAGCTCTCTGCTGTGGCCTGGGAGGGCAGTGGAGGATGGCCCAAGTGCTTAGGCCCTGCACCCGCATGGGAGACCAGGAGAAGCACCTGGCTCCTGGCTTCGGATCAGCCCAGTGAGCTGGCCGTAGCGGCCCCCTGTGGGGTGAACCAACGGAAAAAGGAAGACCTTTCTCTCTCTCTCTCTCTCTCTCTCTCTCTCTCTCTAACTCTGCCTGTCAAAAAATAAAATAATAATAATAATAAAAAGACTACATGCCCTCAAGAAAGTTCAAAAATGAAGAAAATGAAAAGTAACAGTCATGCAGCTCTTGCTGCTCTCTTAAAGACCAGAGGTCCTGAACCAGTGACTCAGGAGGAATCGTGACCAATGCTGTGCTTTCTTGCTTGATCTTGTATTGGCTTTGGGCTGCTTTGTTTTAATTTTGAATGTCTTTGATGTGTTTTTGGTGCCCACGTTGTGTGACTCCAGGGGCTGGATAGCGGCTGCAGAATTGTGATGATACTCCACAGCCAACGGGGTGCCCCGCGTACCTGAGTCACAGCCACACCTTTCTGCCACCTGGTCTGTCCCCACAGGTGCCTCAGTTTGAAACCTCTGAGGTAGAGTGTGATGACTTCTTGGTAAAGTTGGCAAAATGTCTACGGACTAGAGAACCGTATGTCTGGTCCAAAGGGAGATCTCTACCCTTGAGGATTGCTCAGAGCCATTTACCTGGAAGCCTTTAGCAAAACGGAACAGGACGAGTTGTCTAATTGTATCTACAGTGGAAGTCAGAGATTACATTATGTTATAAGCCTGGCATATTTATCTGATATGACACACATATATGCTCATGTACTTCAACTTTATCCACTTATGGTCACATACTATGTAATTTACCCATTTAATCCACTGGTGGTTATATTCACTGGTATGTGCAACCATCTCCACAGGCAATTTTACAACTTTTCTCCTTATGTCTCCTCTTCTGCCCTCCCTGGGCAGCCATTAATCTACATTCTATCTCCAAGGATTTGCCTATTCTGTATATTACATATAAACAGAATCACATAATATGTGGTCTTTCATGAGCGGCTTCTTTCACTTGGCACAGTGTTTTCAATATTATTCCATGTTGTAGCATTAAGCCATATTTTGTTTCTTTTTATAGCCAAATAATATTCCATCATGTGGCTATGCTACAGTTTGTTTATTCACTTCTCGGCTGATGGATATTTGAATTGCTGCCACCTGTTGACAATTATGAATGTGCTATTATGTGCTACTATGAGCAGCCCTGTGCAAGTTTTTTTGTACAAACATGTGTTTCATTTCTCTTGAGTACATACATAGAAGTGAAATTGTTGGGTCATAGGGTAACTCTGCTTAATCATTTGAGAAACTGCCAGGCTGTTTTCAAAAGTGGTTGCACCCTTTTACATCCAACTAGAAAAGTGTGAGCCTCCCAGTTCCCACACACCATGCTCACATTTGTTATCTGACTTTCTGACTGTATTCCTCCTAGTGAGCGTGAAGTGGTGTCCTGTGGTTTTGATTTGCATTTCCCTGATGACTAAAGATGTTGAGCATCTTTTCATGTACTACTACTAGCTAATTGTTTATCTCCTTGAAGAAATGTCTACGTATATCCTTTACCCAGTTTTTAATTTGGGTTATTTTCCTTCTATATTGAGTTTTACATGTTCTTCATATATTTTGGATACAAGACTCTTATCAGATATTTGACTTACAAATATCTTTTTTTTTTCAGTCTGTGGGTTGTTTTTCATTTTCTTGACAGTGTTCTTTGGTAAACAAAAGTTTTTAATTTTGATGATATATAATTTACCTTTTCCTTTCTTCTTGTGATTTTGGTGTCATTAATACACATTACACCGGTGATGGGTAGAACAGTAGTTAAGTTGCAACTTGGGAAACCTGCAGCCCGTATTGGCAGAGTGCCTGTTCGAGGTCTAGCTATTCTGCTTCCGCCCAGCTTCCTGCCAGTGCCCACTCTGGGAGGCAGCAGAGGAAGCGTTCAGTGCTTGGGTCCCTGACACCCACATATGAAGCTCAGATTGGGCTCCAGGCTCCTGGCTTCAGTCTGACTCAGCTCCACCTATTGTAGCCTTTGGGAGACTGAAAATTCTCATTCTCATTCTCATATTCATTCTCTCTCTCTCTCTCTCTCTCTCCCCCTCCTCTGTCTCCATTGTATATGTTTTGTCTGCCTCTCAAATAAAATAAAAATAAGTAAAATTTTTTTAAAATACTGAATGATTACCTGAATTTTTTTTTTCACAGAGTTAGAGAGCGGGAGTTCCATGCTAAGGACTTCGTAAGCGGGACCTGGCTTACCCTCCATCTTCCTCACCCCTGCCCTCGGACAGAGTCTTTCACATCCCTGGACTCCCAGTGTTAGCTTTAGGCTGGGGTCTAGCAGTGACTGGTTAACAGCTGACTAAGCATTGGATATTGCTAGGTGCTGTAACCTTTCTCGGGAATCTACTTCTTGCCCCTTGGCTCTTCTTCCAAACTGGGCACCCCCTCCCTGGGTGGGCACCCGGAAAGGGCCCCCTCCATCTGCCTCACCCCAGTCCTCCAGTGCTGGAGAGCACTGAATGATACCACAAACATTTAATCCCTCTGTTTTCTTCTAAGAGTTTTATAGTTTTAGCTCCTATATTTAAGCCTTTAATACAATCTGAGTTATTTTTTTCTAAAAGATAAGGTAAGTCAAGGGTTCAGTCCCACTTGCCACAGCATTACTTGTTAAAAAGATCCTTCTTTCCCTCACTGAATGGTCTTGGCACCATTACTAGGTTTCCTCTTCATCTCATCTCTGTGATGTAGATGTCTCTGCACTCTTCCAGGTCTCCCACATGGGTGCAGAGGCTCAAGGACTTGGCCATCTTCTGCTGTTTTTCCAGGCCATTAGCAAGGAGCTGGGATCAGAAGTGGAGTAACCAGGGCTCAAACTGGCGCCCAGATAGGATGCCGGCATTGTGTCAACCCATTGTGCCACAACATCACCTCACATCTCCACATTCTTGACCTTAGGGGTCTTCTCTCCCTTTAACCCCACCTGGGAAAGCCAGAGTGCCCACCTTTCATGAATGTAAAAATGTTATTTTCTTATCCCCTCAAGTCTGAGCTCCCCCAGGAAATGTTTAGGTGTCTGATGGGCCTGTCCCCATGGTTGCTTGTCCTGAAATGCAGTCTTCACTCTCTGGGCCCCTACTCTTTCCATTGTTGTCATGATTTCTGACTGCTTTCTCTTTCCTTAGAGTGCTGGGCCACAAGCCTGGGTCACGTGCCTCATTCCTAATTTCCAGAGTACAGCTAAATCTATGCAGTAACATCTAACACAGCTTTACTAAGATTTGAGTTGGACAGGAGGGAATTCCAGTTCAGGAGATAATAGCACACTGTTGGACATGGGGTGCCACTACCCTGGGTTCTACCCACCATGCCCATGGCATCACGCGGCTAACTGTTATATTAGTACTTTGGTCATCACTCTCATTCCAGTGTCAGCAGACCTCCCCAAGATACACGTGTGTTCTCTCCCTCTCTCTGTCTCTGTCTCTGTCTCTGTCTCTCTCTCTCTCTTAGATTTATGCATTTACTTGAAAGGCAGAGTTACAGAGAGAGAGAGAGGGAGTGGCAGAAACATGTCCCATCTGCTGGCTCACTCCCCAAATGGCAGCAATGACCAGGGGTGGGTCGGAACGAAGCCAGGACCTAGGAGCTTCTTCCAGGTCTCCCATGTGGGTAGCAGGGGCCCAAAGACTTGGGCCATCTTCCATTGCTTACCCAGGTGCATGAATGCAGGGAGTTAGATAGCAATGGAGCAGCCAGATTGAATTGATGTTCATATGTGATGCCAGCACTGAAGTTGGGGGCTTAACTTGCTATGCCATAGTGCCCACCTGACATGCGCTCTTACCAATCCAGGCCCCCAACTCTTCCTTTGCCTGAAGGATGAGAAAACCTTTTCTGCCCCCAAGTCACCATCATTGTAATCCTGCCACGATGTAACTCTGCTCTTAGCAAGGATGTTTTTCCTGTTATGGAGAGAAGCTTAGGTCCTCTTTATGTTAAACACTCTGTCCCGGAAAAGGATCTGGCTTTAACTTCGCAGAACTGAAAATCTCACAGAACTGTCCCTCCCAAATCAAGAGCTGTCTGTTCGTAAGTGGCAAGCCAGTGTTTACTTCTAGCTAAAAAGGAAACTTCCAGTCACTTTGAAATTACAGATACTCATCCGTCCTATTCCTATTCTGGACATCAGATATTGGGGTTCAGTATCTGGGAATTCTGTTACTGAACCCAGGGTAGAACAATTTCTCCCTTAGATTATTGTCAGTTTTCTAATTAGTAATATTCTTTCTTAAAGATTTTTTTTAAAAAGGAAGAGTTATGTCTTTCTTATTTCTCTCTCTTATTTCTGACTTGGAAAAACTATGTTCTTATCTTGGATGTGTTGATTTTATGCTATTTGATCATTCCCCTGATGGTTCCTTCTGGTAAGTAAATGACACTCACTTAGCAGTTCTAACTAACATTGTCCTACCAAAGCAGAGAGACAACCCCATACATCAGGAGTCAAATTGGTAGGAAATTGAGAACATGCAAATACCTTTAACAAGAATGATGTGAATATAAGTGACAGGCATTTGTGCTTTTTAAAAAAATCCAGATAAACTTCTGAGTTATTTGGTCCAATATCATTATGAAAGAAAATGGAACTAATTTTTAACAAAACATTTTTTATTTGTGCTCTATAAAAATGTTTGAGAAAAATATAAATCATGAAAATAGATCCAAAAAATGCATTCCAGGCAAACTGAATGTTGGCAACTCTGCCAAAAACACATAATTTTCTTTATGTCCAAAAACAAGAGTAGATCCTTGTCAATTTTTCATTATTAAAATTCAGGAAAAACAGAACTATTTCCTAGTCTGAGTAATTTATATCTTTGCATCCCAAGTGCCTCAACAGAGTACCCCCCATACACACACACAGTAGAAACTTAAGAAAGATATTATTGAATGAAGTAGAGTACGAAAATGGAAGTTCTGAAGACTGTGTGTGTGTGCACACATGTTCGTGTCTGTGCTTGTTTGAGTTAGCACACCTGTGTTTTGTGAAGGTCAGGTTTTTGTCTCCCCACAGTGTATAGCCCAACTTCACAGAATAGCCCTCATCCTCTTCCTATTGATTTAATGTGAATGCTTCTCATACCCAAGCTTTTTAATTCTGTAATGTTCAATGAAATAAGAACTTCTGGGACTGAATATTTTTAACACCTAGATCACTTGCCAGATACTTCAAGTTAGCCAGGATTTTGTGAGATAGGCATGCAGATATGTCACAATGGAATGACCAGGGAATGAAGACTCAGGCAGGAAGAAACAGAGGAGGCAGCCAAGTGTCTGCCCAGGATTCAGTGAAGGAGATGGGCAGAGCAGCTCAGCCTCCCCCTACATTGTGTCCCAAGAGACCCTAACACAGAAGCTGCGTCATGAAGAAATGGCCTGCTCCATTCTCTGTCTTTGCTTCTTCAGCTTCCTCACTGCTGACAGTATTCTGACTCAAACATCATTTCCTGAAACCTAGCTCCATTCCACAGAGGTGGTGGGCAAACATAGGTTCAAGTGCAAGATCCCATAAGATCCATTCAGTATGCCAAGGTCAGCATTTAAAAAGAAAGAAGTTTCTGGTCAAAGGAGTATGGACTACTGAAAACAGATGGGCTTGTAATCAGTGGTATATCACATGGTATTGAGAGCCATGGACATGGGTTAGTTTGCCTAAAAAGAGTGTAGAATGAGAATAAAGGCTTTAGGATGAGGTCCCCAGGAACACCAACGTCTACCATGAGATGGAGTCTGATCAGCTCCTAGTACCCACATATCCACCCTCCCCTTCCCTTCTACTAATAGGGTCTGGATGTAGTTAAAGACGCTGTCTTCTGGAATGTGTTATAGCTGGGAGGCCAGCACAAGGGAAAGCAAGGCATTGTATGGCTCTTATGAGAAGCCTTTTCAATGACTATGTAGGAGGTGCCACATATGCCCTTTCTCCCTTCCCTTTGATGCCTCCTGGCATGTGCATGATGGCTGCTGTCATGCACCATGAATTTAGCCTGAGGATACTAGAACAAAAAGAGTTACAAGATCCCCAGCAGGACTGCCTTTCATTACTACCCTATCACATTTAAACTGTTTAATTTTTGTTTTCTGTTAAACACATCCAAATTCAATGATAACTGAGAAAGGAAGAAAAGGATAAGCCAAGAATGAAGAAAATGAAGGACCAGTTATTGAGATAGGAAGAAAAACTAAGAGAATTTTTATGCTACAGAAGCCAGAGGGGCAAAAATATTCCATGAAAGAGGGAATAGTCAAATGTGCCATATCCTCCAGAGACAACAACCAAGGTGACTAGAAAGTATTCCTCAACATCCTCTGGACTTAGAAGTCTGGAGGTCACAGATGATTTTATGAGACTATACAAGGCAGGACGAAAGTGGAATCCAGTTTGAAGTTGGCTGAGTTGTGACAGACAAAGAAATGGAAATCACAGGAATAGCCAAGCCTTGTGAGACCTCTGGGAAGGAAAGGCAAGAGACAGAGAAGTGCTGGTCTGCCACACAGGTAGATTCCAGAGGCAGGGCTTCCTTTTATGCAGTGGTAGTCCAATGGCAGTTTTCCAACTACAAGACACCACACTGTGGGGGCAAGAGTGAGTGGAGCTTTTATCTTAGAGAAGAAGGAATATGAAGCTCCAACATGGGTACAATTGGCACTTTCCAGGCCAGCTTCATCACTAACCAAGGTAACAATTTTATCCTCATTTGCTACTAACTCCTGTATCCTACTGGCTGAGACATTGAAAACAGTGGTTCAAATATATCTGTCTCATATCAGAGGATAAATACCCTTTTTGCTTTAGACCTACATCCCTCCCTATCTGGAAGACATTCCTACACTCAAGTCCTCTCTGCTGGATTCCTCATTTGCAAACACACTCGGGGGCTCCTATCTTGCAGCCATGGCCATCGCTCACTGGTACATTGGACCTGCTGAAAGCCTTCTCTGTCTCCCAACTTGAAGTTGGGTCCTGCCAGCTATGCATGGCCCACCATCTCTCAGAACATAGCACACACAAAACACTCTCCCCTTACAGAACTCAGTCTGTTCCTTCAACACAGTCTGTTCCCTTCACTCTCCACCCTACAGGGACCTCCTGACTCTATAGGCTTCAACTGAACTGTGACTTCCTCTGAAGTATCTTCCTCAGCCACCCTGTCTAAAACGTCCCCTCTACTATCTGTTTCTCAATTTGTAAATTGTTTTTCTTTGTCTCTTCCACTAGCAAGAGATCTTCCTGAGGGCTGGGCCCCTGTTTAATCACTGCTGTATCCCCATGTGTATCTTAAATGGCATAGCCATGGGTGACAATGTGCTAGCCACAGATAAGCACTATGTGGACTGTCCTTATGAATTTGTTACTCAGTGAAGAGTAGTAGCATTCCCTAACAACATCTACTGCAGTTCCTTTGCAGCTTCTCCAAACTAAAGCCATGCCCTTCCATAGTAGCTCCCAGCCAGTGACTGACTGAGCATGGTTCAGATTATTAGGACCTAACCACTTGGCCCAATGCAGAACTCCTCTATTAGGAAATTTTTGCGCAGTTGCTCCCTACTGGGTTGAACAAGACATTGTCAGATCATGATCTGAGAATCCTTCTGCCTACCACGCCCATTCTATTACACTCACCCTAGTCTTAAAGTTGGGTTGATCCAGTGGTAAGATGGAAATTGTGCCCATATATCCAGGATTGAGCCTAATCCCTGAAGGCTAGAGCAAGGTGAATGAGCAGGTAGTCAGGTCCTCATGATATAGAGCACCACTGTACCAGTGAGCTCATTACATACCTACAATGAAGAGGAAAAGCCCAGACCTTGGTTTATGTATGGGCCAGCTCAGTATGTGGATGCAGGCCAAAACGCAATGGTGCTTACATTCAAGTGTGGCCCTGAAAGACAGTGGTGAGGGAAAATCTCCCTAATGAGAGGAGCTTCAAGCAAGTCACTCACCTTGTGCAGAAGGGAAAATGGCCTGAAATGAGAACATACAGGGATTCACGGACATGGTGAATGGCCTGGCTGCATGATCAGAGTCCTGAAAGGAAAAAAACTCAAAGATAGAAAATAAGGAAGCCTGGTATGGTGACTGATGGAGGGATGAGGTACACGGTTTTTGAAGATTTTTGTATCTCATGGCAAAGCTCACCAGAAACCATCACAGAGAGGACACTGAAAAACCAAACAGGTGAAACAACTTGGCTGGTGGTCATTAGCTCGTCTTTATCACTAGTCACTATGGAACTGGCATGGTGGCTCAGAGAGCAGTCATGTTAACAGTGCAGAAGTTATTTCTGGGACTCAAGGGCATGCACAACCAGTTTTCCAGCCTGATTGGTCACTGCTGCTCTGAAGGGCTAACTGACCAACAACAGAAGCTAACAATGAGAGAACAATTGTCCCACTTGGGGACAAACTGACCACTTTGGTCCCTTGCTTCCCTAGACAGATCAATGATTTGGTCTCAACCACTAATCAAACACCTAATGTGGGTATACATTTGCCTTTGCTTCCGAAAGCCTCAGCCAGTATCTCTACCTGGGAGCTTATGAAATGCCTGCTTCACAGACATGGACTTCCATACTATGTAGCATCTGACCAGGAGACCCACTTTCTAGTGACAGAGGGGTGGGATCACAGCTCATGTTCATTTCTCATCCTCCACCATCCAGAGTAGACAGCTAGACAGAGTGACAGAATGACCACAGAGTCAGCAAAAACTGCAGGATTCAACATACACCCTAAAGCAGAGAACTCTGCATGCTTCTGCATTAGGAAAGGAAGAATACATGGGTGCTGGAACTCAAAGGTAGACTCACTGTGGGGCGACTTTTTGTCCCATTCCCATAACTCTGGGCTCTGCAGTGTTAGAAGTACTAGAGCTACCAAAAGGGGCCTACACCTGCCAGGGGATAAAACAAGGATAATACTGAACTACAATCAACTGCTACTACATTTTTTTTAAAAAAAGATTTATTTTATTTATTTGAAAGTCAGAGTTACGCAAAGAGAAGGAGAAGCAGAGAGAGAGAGAGAGAGAGAGAGAGAGAGGTCTTCCATCCGCTGGTTCACTCTCCAATTGGCTGCAATGACCGGAGCTGCGCTGATCCAAAGCCAGGAGCTTCTTCCAGGTCTCCCACATGGGTGCAGGGGCCCAAGGACTTGTTCCATCTTCCACTGCTTTCCCAGGCCACAGAAGAGAGCTGGATTGGAAGTGGAGGAGCCAAAGACTCAAACCGGCGCCTGCTGGCACTGCAGGCGGCGGCTTTTACCTGCTAAGCCACAGTGCTGGCCCCAACTGCTACCACTTAAAGACTCTGAATTCCTAATGTCCAGGAAATATTATGCAACTTGCTGGATATTCTAAAATTCAAACAGTTGTTTTAGACATATGAATATTTTCCATATCAATATATGTAATTCTATCTCATTCCTTTTAACAACTGTTAGCATGATCTAGCTAATACTTTGGAGCATCGAAGAACACTGATTTCCAGCAGTTGACCATGATAACCAAGGCTACAGTGCATCTGCTTGTGTTTATTTTTCTGGGAACTGATGCACCATGTCTTTGTCCATTTTTAAATTGGGATGTTAATCTTCTTCACAAAGAGTTCTTAAAATGTTACAGAAATGAGCTCACTTTCTGATACATTGGTTAAAAATGTTTTTCTCTGTTAACTTTTGAAATTAATTGTGACATGTTCTCTGTAAATGTTCAAACTTTGTAGTCAAATGTATCAGTATTTTCTGTCATGGATTTTAGATTTGGAATGTTGACTAGAAACAAATTGCCTATGTAAATTCCTAGTTTTCATTTTTATGTATTTAAATCTTTATTTCCTGGAATTTATCTCAGCATGAACAATCTAGTTTTATTTTTTTCAAACAGTTTCCAGTAACTCTACTGCCACATATTAAATGGTACGTTTTCCCCCACTGATGTGAAATCTTACACTCTAAGTTCCCTTAGTGTTCCTTAATTACTATGTTTCCGAGTCCCTTAGGATCACTGCAGAACCTGCCTTAACCTGCCTTATGTGACAAAACAAATGAGGTAAACAGCAGCATGGGAATATTTACGTAAGTGTAAGTCAGTAGGAAGGTTCACCAAGGTCCCCGTCACTTTTACAGAGTGCAATGCCTCTGCTTCTCCAGTGGTACAGAGCAAACAGGAGAGAGGGCAAGGATCTTGGGGCAATCTGTTGCCCTCTTATTATAAAAGCCTTCCCATTAGGGCTCTTGGATTTTATGAGAGGACGGTAGCTTTTAATGAGTACCTAACTGAAGGATGGCTTTGCACTTCAAAGCCTGTTGCTACTACACCCGCTGCATTAGTAACTGAAATAAGGGGATAAGTTGCAGCTAGAAATGTGTCTTACAGCATCTCTCTGCAGCAAGACAGCCCGTCTGAAGGTGACTGCAGACAGATACGGTCCTGCATCTTTGAAGTACATTCAATGTAGAATCAATTCGGGACCTCACAGATACTAGTTATCTGCTGGTGTTTATTCACATGGCCAAGAAGGGTTTAATTAACATAATACATATTGGTCAATTCTTTGCTTTTAAACTTTACTTTTTGCTCATCAGCAGATCAATATGTATTTTAATCTTCTTCTGTTTTAGAACTGGTTTTAAGACTCCCAGCAAAGAGGCCCAGATTTCGCAATCATTAATTGCTATTATCAGCCCCTTTCATTTCCTAAACATCAGCGGTTTCTTAAAATTCTGCTTTCATTCCTTTACTAAGTTAAAACCGTTCTTGTTCATCATTTGGTTCTATTGTGTCTTTCAACCAAGTACAGAGTTCACAACTAGCCAATAATGGAGGGAAAAAAATGTCCTGAAGTTCTCCATTGATTAACCAATCTATCAGACTTCATCCACAGTCTCACACAAACTCCAAGTAGTCTGACCCCTTCTTGATGGATGCTTTCAAATACGTCCAAAATTCCAGGTAGGTCTACCAGAGGGGAGAAAATGCAGCTTCTTTTGCTTCATCTCTAAATAACCACTGAATTATCAGCTTTGGACAGTCAGGGACTCTAGAAATCATAGCATAACTTTTTTTTATTGTCTTAGCTGTCAGATTTTTTTAGTATGTCAGAAGTTGGAGAGTCAGAAAACTCTGCCATGCCTCCACTGCTTAATTCAGGCAAGTCACTTCATATCTCTGGGTCTTAACATCCTCATCTGTAAAATGGGGTGTTTTGGGGAGAATTATGAGGTACCTTGAATCATGTATTTTGCACAGAACCAGACTACTAGCAGGACAAAGCCCAGATGAGGGGCCACGCCTGTTAACAGCATTGGTTTCACTGCTGTTTGCTAGAGTAAACCATGGTAACTGAGCAATGGGAGGAAGTAGTCTGACTGATTGGTTGCTGTGTTCACACCCACAATACATCTCTTTCTTTTGGCTTAGAAAGAAAGTTGCATGATTGTTCAAAAGTAAGCAACAGCAGCACTCTTTTCACATGGTGGATCATATTATTTCAAGCAAGACTTTCCATTGCATATAATTATGGAGCCTCATTTCTTTTCCTGCTCTTTATGTCCACGATGCAATGCACCTCTGCTACCTTTATAGAGTGTATTTCATTCTAAACATAAAACTATGCATGTTAGTTGTAGGAGGTTTAAAAACTTGTAAAAGTATGATGAAGAAACAAAGAAATTATTCATAATTCTATTACTGGTCAAAGTTTGGCATGTTTTCTCCCAAACATGTAACAATATGGATATTTAGTTTATGTATACATGCAGAAACCAACCAAAATTTGCATGTAGAAGTACTTTTTTTTTTTTTTTTTGACAGGCAGAGTGGACAGTGAGAGAGAGAGAGACAGAGAGAAAGGTCTTCCTTTGCCATTGGTTCACCCTCCAATGGCTGCCGCAGCCAGCGCGCTGTGGCTGGTGCACTGCGCTGATCCGAAAGCAGGAGCCAAGTGCTTATTCTGGTCTCCCATGGGGTACAGGACCAAGCACTTGGGCCATCCTCCACTGTACTCCCGGGCCACAGCAGAGAGCTGGCCTGGAAGGGGGGCAACCAGGACAGAATCCGGCGCCCCAACCGGGACTAGAACCCGGTGTGCCGGCGCTGCTAGGCGGAGGATTAGCCTATTGAGCTGTGGCGCAGGCCAGGAGTACTTCTACTTACAGATAGCCTTGGTTCTGAAATTTAATCCACTTGTTCAAAAGTCCATGGCAGGCCATTTGCTACTTAGTGAAGTTAACCCCTTTTGGCTCTGTGGTGTAGCTTAGTTCATATCTATAAAAATCTGTGGGTGGGAAGTTTATAAACAGAGGACATTTTATAGCCTTTTTCATCAAACATCAAACAATGACAGTGTCACAATAAGTATTCTATAAAGCCACGACTCTCCATATTGCATAAGTGTTACATGAACATAAAATCTGACAACCTCTAATTTTGCTTTTACAAATAACTTCATGAAGTATATCACATGAAGAAATCCAGTTATTTCCTTAGAAAAGATTCCAAGAAGTTGGATCAAAGGTAATGAACCTGTTTAAGGATTATAGTGTGTGTGTGGCCAAATGCTTTCCAGACTGCACTTCTTTACACACCTAACTAGTGGCACTATTACTGCCACAAACTTATCAGAGTTTTAAAAGTCCTCTCTGGATAGGTTTGAAGCTGTATCCACCTACCATGGTATGCTTGGTCTGTACTTTCTTATTAACCACAAAAGGCCTTGGGGCTCCAAACTATCTGTACAACCTTACATTTGGCCTGGGCCCCACAATGTCACTGGCTTTGCCTTCTTTCTTGTCTTAATGCATCCCTGCACTCTACTAGTCCAGAGCCAGGCTGACCAGTTTTGCTTTCTCTGAAGCTACACTGCAGTCTATTCCGATGCACACGCTTACACAAGTCCCTGGACTCCACAGCACATTCATGATGCCGTAACGGTCCTGGATTGGCACCTGGTTTCTCAGCAGAGTTTCAGCTTTTCTTATGTTAATTTCTTCCTTACATTCCAGATGGAGGTTAAGTTGACACAGTAATACTTGGTTTTCAAAAGCTGACACCACACACACACACATACACACACACTTGGTTCTTGCCTACCTACCTTGGGGTAAATAAACACAAAGTGATTATTACAAGCTATTACTGTGACTATCACATCCATCCCATTGAGCAGGTTATTAGAACTCTTTACACAATTCTCTGGTGTGAGTCAAAGAGATTTCTCAAAGAGTATTAAACACAACTGTTTATCCAGAAACAACTGCCTGTGGGACTCTGGGAGCAGAAATGAGGAGCCCTTAAAAAGGCGCTAAGAACCTACTAGCTGTGTTCCCAGATGTTCTACTTATATGAGGGTACTTCAAAAAGTTAATGGAAAATGGAATTCAAAGATGTTTATTTTGGTGCACAAATTTTGAAATCCATACATATGTGCTTCAGAAATTTTCTCTTTCCTTCTCAAAGATATTCACATATTCACACATATAAACATACACCAAAATTGATCATAAAGTTCACAATACAAAAATAAAATATAGGAAATATTGCAAATCTTCACGTGTAAAAACACTGAGAGTCTGGGACACAAGCTAAAATAGTAATGGTGTCTTTATAAAAGATAAGATATCATTATAAATTTAGATCCAACAAAAAAGAGAAATGATGAAGATTCTCTTTAACCTGGAAATGTCTGTGATCCCAGTATTCTGTGGCTGAATTCACTAAGGGATACAGAACTCAGCAGAGTAGACGTGAGGGTACAACCTGAAAGTGTGTTCACTATTTAATAATAAGAGGAGCAGGCATGGTGGCACAGTGGGTTAAACCAGCACTTGGAACATCCCCATCACCTATCAGAGTGCCAGTTTGAGTCCCAGCTACTCTACTTAGGATCTAGTTTCCCACTAGTGTGCTTGAGGGTACTTGGGCCCTGCCACCTAGGTGAGACACATGGATGGAGTTCTTGGCCCCTGGCTTTGGCCTGGCACAATCCCTGCTGTGTGATTATTTGGAGAGTGAACCAGCAGATGGAAGATCTCTCTCTCTCTCTCTCTCTCTCTCTCTCTCTGTATTACTCTATGTCATGCTGCCCTTAAATAAATAAATAAATATTTGTAAAAAGAAGTAAGAAGAGGTAGAAGGAAGGGGAGACAGAAAAGATCTGGAAAAGAATCTATCAAAAGAGAAGGTGAAGAGCCAAGATCATGTCGTTTTTGTGGAAACTGGAATAAGAGCTTCAAGAAGAATTAGTTCATAGCTTAGTGCCGTACAGGAAATCAAGGATAAGAACAGATGTGATTAGGTGAGATTTATTTAGAAAAGATGACCTTTATCAGAGAATGGAAGCTAATGTTTCTGGAGTGACTTTCCCGGATGTGCCCATTATTTCCACATTCTTACATAATCTATCCATGGCCCTCTCAGTCCCTTTCCTAGTGCACCTGCTGAGCAGGTATCCAGCCATGGATCTTTCTCTCTGGATTCAGATAACTTCAGGGAAATGGAGAACTAACATTGAAAAGTCCCAAGCTAAGCTCTTTTAGTTTTTAAACTAGGAAACTGTGAGTCAGCACACCAGTGTTCATACCTGTGACACGTGCATATGGAACTGAGAGAGCCAGTCAGTATTAAAAGAGGAGAGGAAGCAAGAGCAAAGAGCAACAGAGATGAGGCAGCCCCAGAAACACAGGAGAAGGAACCACCTTGCAGGAAAGAGATGCTTTACTTCTCACGGAAGCTGCACTGCACTCCCAGGCCTGGGTTTCCATGAATGAGTCCTCTTTCCTTCCAATAATTTCTAAGCGGGATTTAGTGCCATGTAATCAAATTACCCCCATCTGACACAGTGACTACTGTGTGTCATTAGCTACATGCTAAACACTCTCACATATGCTCACAGGAGCCCAGCAAAGAAGGTATCATTATCTCCCTTCTCCCTGAGAGGAATCTGAGTTCATGAGGTTAAATAACTTGCCTAAGGTCACACAGCTGGTGAAGGAATTCAGTTCTAAATTCTCATACCACTACCCCGGGCCGTAAACGTGGAACAAGCTCAATTACGGCTGATTGACAGGAAGTCCTCAGAAGTGCACGAGGCTATGTCCGTGCTAGGATTTCTTCCTTTCCATGAAGGTATAAACTTAACGCCTTAATTGGTATCACTCATACATTAGCATCCGGTATGCTACGGAAGAGAGGAAGTGTGTCCGAGGCAGCCAGAAAATTCTTAAAGGAACTTTGCATTCTCCCAGTCTCTGCAATAAACCACAACTGCAATATGAACTTTATCAGAAGTTCTTAGAGACTCTAACAGAAGTGTAGGCCTTTCAGTTATTAAAAGAATTGAAAGCTTTCTATTGTTCATGAAAAAGACAAACTCCTCCCTTTCAAATTATTCTACTTTATAGTACAATTCCTTCTGGCTGGGAGGAGAACTTCAGACACTTTTTCAAATAACCCCAGCCATTTAATCTGTACCTTTAGGGAGTCATGCTGAGAGTATATGGAAAAGAGACAGACGGAGTCAGAAAAGGAGGGTGGGGAAGGGAGGGGGTAGGGAGAAGAAAAGGTAAGACATTGTTTCTGAAGTATTAAGAATTGTCCAGCCTTCCTGTCCTACTTTAAAATGAGCTGGCTATTTCTACCTACTTGTCTACCCCAGGCAGATCTTTCCACTCATTTGTCATCCCCATCATACGTAAGTCAGGACTGCTTACATGAGACATGCCCATTGCAAAAGATGTTGTCTTAGTCACCGCAGACTTTGGTAACAAAATGCCACAGATTTATTTCTCACAGTTCTGGAAGCTGGGAAGTCCAAAATCTGGATTCCAGCTCATTCCATTCCTGATGAGAGCTCCTTCATGGATTGCAGCCGGCCGCCTTCTCACTGTGCCCTCACATGGCAAGGACAGCATTCTCTTTCCCTCTCCTTAGAAAGCTATTAATCCCACCATGTGGCTTTGCCCTCAGAACCCATCTGATCTGATTTATCTCCCAAATGGCCCACCTTCTAAATATCATCACACTTCAGCACAAGAATTTGAGGGGGACAAAATTTGGACCATAGCAGATGCTTTGAACTAGTTTTTTTACAATTTTTAAAAAATATATCAGCAACACTCAAGAATATCAGCCATGACATTATAATTGGATGTATGCCAAAGTAGAATGGAAACCTCAGACAAATGTCAGAGATCTTCATGGTTGGAAAGGATTAGAGAAAAGACTGTTGCAGATGGCTTTAGGCCACGAGAGATGGTGTTTAAGGAAACAATCTTTAGAGGGCTCCCTGGAGACAGAATCCATATTGGAAAGCCTGGTCATGGTGGAGGGATGGTAAGAGGGGGAGGTCTCATACATAAACACTATGTCAGGAATGGAATCTACATGTTCAGAGTGCCAGGAGGGAGGGGCCACATGCTGAGGTGACAGCTGGGATTAGGCAAAAATCAAGGACATTGACTTGAGACCAGCTTAAGACCTGATTCTGGAACCTCTGAAATCTTGAGAATAGCATGGAATATCAAAGCTTACTCTTACATGAATTCACTTTTGGAGGTTGACTGTTCTTATTTATGGAAAACTACATCAATAAAACCTCTGGTTTTATGAAGGTAAAGTAATTTCCAATAAATATTAGCAATTGGTGCCTACATCAAGAAATTGGAAAGACACCAAATAAATGAGCTTTCAATGCATCTCAAGGATCTACAAAAACAACAGCAAATCAAACCCAAAACTAGGAGAAAAGGAATAATTAAAATTAGAGAAGAAATAAACAAAATTGAAACAAAAATACAGAAGATCAATAAAATGAAATAGCTGATTTTTTGAAAAAATAAGCAAAATTGACACATCATTGGCCCAAATAACCAAAAAAAAAAAAAAAAAAAAACCCAAGAAACAAAAATAGAGAGAAGACCCAAGACCCAAATCAATACAATTAGAGATGAAAAAGGAAATATAACAACAGATACCACAGAAATAAAAAGAATCATCAGGAATTACTACAAAGAGCTCTCTACCAACAAACTGGGAACCTAGAAGAAATGGATAGATTCCTGGACACATACAACCTACCTAAATTGAATCATGAAGACATCGAAAAACCTAAACAAATAACCAAGACAGAAACTGAATTGGAAGTAAAGACCCTACCAACAAGGAAAAGCGTAGGACCAGATGGCTTTACTGCTGAATTTTACCAGACATTTGAAGAAGAACTAACTCCAACTCTTCTCAAGCTATTCAAAATAATTGAAAGGGAGGGAATCCTCCAAAACTCCTTCTATGAAGCCAGCATAACCTTAATTCCTAAACCTGAAAAATATACAACAGAGAAAGAAAAATACAAACCAGTTTCCCTAACGAACACATAAACAAATATTCTCAACAAAATACTAGCCAATCAAATCCAACAACACATCAGAAAGATCATTCACCAGGACCAAGCGGGATTTATCCCTGGTATGCAGGGATGGTTTAACATTTGTAAATCAATCAATTTGAAACATCACAAACTGAAGAATATAAGTCCTATAATTATCTCAATAGATGCAGAGAAAGCATTTGATAAAATACAACATCCTTTCATGATGAAAACCTTAAGCAAACTGGGTAGAGAAGGAACATTCCTAAACACAATCAAGGCAAATTATAACAAACCCACAGCTAGCTTCATATTGAATGGGGGAAAGTTGGAAGTATTCCCAATGAGATCTGGAACCAGACAAGGATGTCCGCTTTCATGATTGCTACTCAATATAGTCCTGTAAGTTTTAGCCAGAACCCTTACATAAGAAAAAGAAATCAAAGGGATGCATATTGGGAGGGAGGAAGTCAAACTATCCCTAATTGCAAATGACATAATTCTATATATAGGGGATACAAAAGAGTTCACTAAAAGACTATTGGAACTTATAAACAAGTTTGGTAAAGTGGGCAGGATATAAAATCAACACACAAAAATCAATAGCATTTGTATACACAGACAATGCCATGGCTGAGAAAGAACTTCTAAGGTCAATCCCATCACAATAGCTACAAATATCTTGAAGTAAATTTAAACAAGGACATCAAAGATCTCTACAATGAAAATTACAAAACATTAAAGAAAGAAATAGAAGACACAAAAAATGGAAAAATCTTCCATGTTCATGAATTAGAAGAATCAATATCATCAAAATGGCCATACTACCAAAAGCAATTTACAGAATCAATGCATTACCAATCAAAATAACAAGAACATTCTTCTGAGATATAGAAAAAATGATGCTGAAATTCATATGGAAACACAGGAGACCCCAAATAGCTAAAGAAATCTACAACAAAAACAAAGCTGGAGACATTACAATAACTGGTTTCAACACATACTGCAGGGCACTTATAATCAAAACAGCCTGGTACTGGCACAAAAACACATAGATAGATCAATGGAACAGAATAGAAACTCCAGAAATTAACTCACACATCTACAAACAACTTATCTTTGAAAAAGGTGCTAAAATCAATCACTGGTACAAGGACAGTCTCTTCAAAAAATGGTATGGGAAAAACTGGATCTTTACATGCAGAAGTATGAAGCAAGACCCCTACCTTACACCCTACACAAAAATCTATGCAAAATGGATCAAAGACAAAAATCTATGATGTGATATCATCAAATTATTAGAGAACATTGGGGAAATCATGCAAGACACTGGCATAAGCAAAGACTTCTTGGAAAAGACCCTATAGGCACAGGCAATTAAAACCAAAATTAACAAATGTGGTTACATCAGATTGAGAAGCTTCTGTACTGCAAAAGAAACACTCACCAAAATGAAGTGGCAACTACAGAATAGGAGAAATTCTTTGCAAACCATGCAACTGATAAAAGATTAGTATCCAGAATATATAAAGAGCTCAAGAAACTCATTAATAAAGCAAACAACCCAGCTAAGAAGTGGCAAAGGACTTAAACAGGCATTTATCAAAAAAGGAAATCCAAATGCCCAACAGACACATGAAAAAATGCTCAGGATTAGTGGCGATCAGGGAAATACAAATCAAAGCCACAATTAGGTCTCACCTCACTCCCATCAGAATGGCTTTCACACAGAAATCAATAAACTACAAATGCTGGTGAGGATATGGGGAAAGCAGTACCCTAATTAAATGTTGGTGGGAATGTAAACTGGTAAAGCCACTATGTAAGATCATTTGGAGATACCTCAGAAATCTGAATATAGACCTATCATATTACCCAGCCATCCTACTCGGGAATTTACCCAAAGGAAATAAAATCAGCCTATGAAAGTGTTATCTATACCCCCATGTTTATTGCAGCTCATTTGACAATAGTTAAGATATGGAATCAACCACGATGTCCCCAAACTGAAGACTGGATAAAGAAATTATGGGATATGTACACCATGGAATACTACACAAAAATGGAATTATGGAATATGTACACCATGGAATACTACAAAAAAATGAAATCCTGTTGTTTGCAAAAAATGGATGCAACTGGAAAACATTATACTTTGTGAAAGAAGCCAGTCCCAAAAGGACAAATACCATATGCTCTCCCTGATCTGTGGTAACTAATAGAATACCTAAAAGGTAATTTATAGAAGTGAAATTGACATTTGAGATGTGATTATTTGAACAGCCCTTGTCTCAACTGTTGATAAATAGTTTATATTTAGTATAGGGTTAATCTTATGTGTATAAAGTTAATTGAAAATAGATCTTAGAAAAGCATATGAATGGGAATAGAGAGGGAGGAGGAAGAAGGGTGGGAGTGCGGGATGAATCACTATGTTCCTAAATTTGTATTTATGAAGTACATGAATTTTCTATACCTTAAATGAAAAGTTTCTGGGTTAAAAAATGTGTATTATGCATGACTCTCAAAATTTTTTGCACCAAAATAAACCAACTTGTATCTTTTAATTCAATTTTCCCTGATCATGTTGAAGTACCCTCTGACATGATTAATGTATATGAAATACACACATGGGCAAACCCATAGAGACAATAAATAGATTACAGTTACTAGGAGATAGAGGAGTGGGATAATCAAAATGGTCTGGAATTGGTGGTACTGTTTGTACCTCCTTGTGAATATAATGAAAACCATGGATTGTACATTTTAATAAGAGTGACTAGTATGTTATATGAATTTTATCTCAATAAAACTGAATTTTTAAAAAATTAGAGAAAAGTGATACACAGTTTCCACTGATTGACTTGACATTCAGGAAAAGCTGTGCTGAACTTCCTTGGATCATTTCTTAAGGAAGATAGAGATTCTGCCTCCCCTATAGCTTGAAAAGAACAAGAGCCCTTTTAAATAATGTTGAAGCTGGCAATGGCACTCATGTGCCAAGACTGTTCTGGGCAGCCCTACATATTGGGCACCAGTCACACAGACACTGAGATAAATGATGCCCTCTTGGACCCATGCACGCTCCAGTAACACATCACCACTGTTATCAGGACACCTTTTAATAGTGACTGTGATGGTGAACTCTGCTTCACAGGTAGGGATCCCCCAAGGAAGTCTTCAGAGCATTTATTTAGAATATTTCTAGCCAGGTCAAAGGAAAACTGACACATACTCACTGGCAGTGCTTCTGTAGCCAGAGAAACATTTACAGCAAGTTCAATAGTCAGCTGCACATGTAGGTCACTGAACTGAACTGTCACCTTTAAACCTCAGGTCTTAAGTGATTTGCAGGGAGTGTCTGTGTTCTAGAACTTTACATGCAGTTTACTGTGGAAGCCTCTTTGTTTTAGACCAGAAATGAACTTAGAAAAAGTAAAATTTATTTTGATTATTGTTTAAAAGGGGTGAGGAATGAGCTGTCTTATTATCTTTCTTCCCTCGCTCCCTCTTTTCCTCCCTTCCCCTCTCCCTCTCTTTCTCTCTGTCTCTCTCTTTCTTTCATGGTTCTTTTTATGAAGTATCCAACATGATTCAATTCATTCTGGATTGCCTTTAAGTTTCTCTCCTGATAGAGCCCTAAAACAGACGGGATCTATTGAAGACAGATAGCTCACCTTATATTCTTGTCATTAGTGAATATTTATGAATATCTGATATCTCTTAGCCTGTCAGATGGGTCTTCTTCCAATCTAAATAAGACTTTTCCTTAAACGTAGTTTCCTATAGCTGCTTCGCTGAGAGGACTCTGTCAACAATCAGCACTTCACTGGCGTTAACATGCAATAAAAGACAATGAAGCATGAATCAATTAAACCACAAAAAACTGTCTGTAGATAACATTAACCCAGTAGTTCTCAAAGCTGTATGTGGAGCCCTTGCTGCATGACGAACACTAGGATCAGTGCTTTGAAAACCTACGCCTATGCATCTAACACACCTACACACAAGATGATTGAAAAGAGAGCAAAGAGCTGAACTCCATTTTGATTTACTTCCTTCCAGTACTGTATCTAGAGAGTTTTACAACTTACAGTAAGCAATATCAATTGGGTATCAGTTCTACCAAGATCAAGAACAAATTTTCCTATCACAATGTCAACAGAAATGTAATTTGCACAGCACATACAGTCTGGGCCCCTTTAGTCAGATCTGTTCACAACAACTAACAAGTTTTATGCAAGGTGGTTGAAGAGAAATATATAAGCACCCTCACAGTGAACTCACAGGGCATCTGATACCTGAATATGCCAACCACCACACCCCATGGCCAGGAAAGAGTGTAACTGCTAAGGTTCAAGAGAAATGAAGGAGCCCTTCCACCAAGGTGTACATGGACACATCAATGTGTCACTCACTGAGGAGGACTGACTGCGCTCCTCACAGAACCAGGGGCTTTTCTTTTCTCATCTTCTTCCTCTTCTTTTCTTTCTATTTCTGTCTCTTTCTCTCTCTTTTATTCTCAGGGGCAAGGAGAGCTATACTTAAAATATAAAACATTCTAGGTTGAGATCTTCTATGTTTAGGTTTGGTTGTATTGAACACTTCATTACTCTAGTTAAAGTTGCTTTGGTTTCAGACAAGATGGATTCAAATATTATACAAGAAAAGTCTAAGATTTCATTATTGGATAAAATTATTAAAATTCTCTAACTTTAGCTGTAACAAAAGGCATGAATAAATAACCAGGTACAGATCAAACTCATAGGTAAATAGTAACAGAAATGGCCCTGGCAGATTTAAAATATGATTTCTAAATTCTAAATGATTATTTTAACCTATAATTAACATGAAGTCTCTCAAAAATTGGATTTTCTTTGAAATAAAGCAATAAAATATGCCAACAAAATGGAATCAAATAAAAATCATTCAAAGTATATTTTTAAGATAAATTTAATACATTCAAAGCATGACACCTTTTAAAAACTGTAGAAATTAAAATGTATATAAAAATCACAGGTTAACTGAAAGCTACCAAAAATGATGGCAACAAAGTGTGACTATATGACAACCCAATGCAGATCATCATTATTTACAACATTCAGAAGTCAGAAGCATTAAATTAAGAATCTTGAAAAATTTGGAAATTTAAGCTGCAAAGACAACTGATGAGGATAATTTATAAGGAGCAGCAGTTCTGTTTTCTAATATTAAAAGATTAGTGTATTTGTCAACAACAACAAACAAGCTAAACGTTTACCGGTTGTATTAGCTTTCAATGGCTGCTGTAACAAATTACCACAATGCTGTGGCTGGCTAAAAATAACACAAATCTCACCGTTCTGGGGCCCCTGGAAAAAAGCTCCACTTCTTCGCCCTTTTTAGCTTCTAGCAGCTGCTCGTACCCCTCAGGTTTGTCATTGCAGAACCCTCCATTCCTGCTTCCATCATCCCATCCCCTACCCCTCTCTGTAGCCCAACCCACTTCTGCCTTCCTCTCCTAGAAAGACACATTTTATTGCAATTAAGACACACTTAAACAGTCCAGGATAATTTTTCATGGCAAGGTATTTTTGCCAGATCAGGTAACATCCACAGATTCCAGGGAGGGGAAAGCGGGTATCTCTGGGGGCCATTATTTGGTTTACCATACTAGTCCATAAAAGTACGTCTGAAAATCTTCGTCCCAGGAGTTACACAAATAAATGCTTTCTTGACCACTTTACTCAGCACATGCCATGCTTGTCCATGGGAAGTAGCAGCGTGGTCAGCAGGCTCACTGCAAGCATCTTTCAGCACAGCATCCATTTCTGAGAGTAACCACCTCTCAGGTCAAGCTAGAGAAACCGGCAGCGCAGTGAGGGTGCTGGCTGCATTGAAAAACGTCACTACTTTTTCTGTCTTTTCTTAATGACTTGCATATATACTACTAGTGTGCATGTTTTTTCTAATCACTAAGAAATGTGGGTTTCAAGCCATAAAACAGTTTTGAAAATTATTCCTAACTGGTAAGCAGCATTTTTTTTTAATTTTACTCTTCTTCAAAAACATTAATTATTTATGGAAAGCAGGCCTGGAAAAGTAGAAATAATGTAGGCACTGGAGTTACTGTTCTGGCCTTATTAATGAATTACCAGGTTATGTGTGATCTTAGGGAGCCAAATACTTAACATTCGTAACGTCAGTTATTCATGCGTTTTAAAAAATGGTGACACAAATACCTAATCTAGAGATTCGTTGTAAAAACATTAGAGTTTTGCTACAATGGTTGGAGTATAAATAGTTGCTCAATAAATACCACTTTCCACTTTCTCTATTAGAAAACTTTTCTATTAAAGGTACGCAATGGAATAGGATTGATTTGTCATTGTTTAGTATGATGTTTAGAATGAATTGATATAATTGGTAAATAAAAGTAACACGAGAAAAGTCAGGGTCATATCAAACGTATGATAACAACAATGCTATGAATGTGAAATAACAAACGGAGTTGCTACGTTTGAGTCAGACATTGGTAAAAGAAAGCGATCACTCTATTTAAAAGGTCATTTACTTAACATCATCAGTTATCATTGAATTGGTAATTCTTGCAATTTTCAAAACATCTCTGCATTTATACTGTATCATTCCAAATCATTTACATCAAAAATCCTGGTAAATCCTCAATGAGCAAGTGTGACTTAGGTATCCGAACAATAACTCTTAAGAATCTCTTTGACAGTGAGAGGCAATAGAGGTATTTTTCTAGATCGCAGAAGGTTAGTAAGAAAATCCACATACTGAGGTGTAAAATCAAACTTCCTTTCCCCTACAAAAATATTCTAAGCCATTCTCCTGAGAAATTCTACTCTATACATCATTCTTAAGGGGGTAAAGAAACTGATAGAGTAACCGTCCTTGCCAACGCAACACAGATCTCAAATCTGCAGCAATTGGTCACTGCGGTGCTCAGACACAGCCTGGAGTTTCTCAGATCTCCATAGGATATGTCATTAAATCTTCTCCTCCTGCTGGGTCTGACTTCTGGGAAAAGAGCATATGGCATAAATATTACTATATTTGGGAGTGCATACTAATGATTGCTCAGGAGGCTCATCCTTCAGTTTCTATGGCCTTTAGCATCTAGTTGCTTATAAATGTGAACATGCTTCGATTTGATTTAATAATCTTTTTGAATTTACTGTTCAGCATCTACTATCTAAGATTTATTGGTAAAATCAGATACCCATATGTATGGAGAGACATACGCATTTAGTTTTGAAGTCATCCCATTAAAAGACTGTAAAATTAAGGCAAGAATACCAAGGCCTATCTGAGGTACATTTTACAGATGTGCTTATTCCTCTTAAATTAGTAGGATCTGGAAATGGATTCAACACACACACAGAGAATACAGGGTAATACTGTTTTTTCTATAGAGAGAATTGGAAGCTCAATAATATCACATGAACTATAAAAATGTAAATTGATTTCCATATGGAAAATATCCTATCAGAATATGTGATTGCAGAACAAAGTGTTTTGAAATGTGCAGAAATTATTCTATGATCTACAGAAAAGAAATCAATAGCACTTTCTGAGAACAACACAATTTGCAAGTTGAATTTCATACAGGTTACATTATGCAGAGCATATTAAAAAGAATTCCAAGGAAAGAATTAAGAGAAATTTGTTTAAAGATACATTTTTTACTTCATATTAAAAGTTTTCTAAAGGTTTATATAAAGCTAATTATACTGTCCAAGTACTTTAAGATGTAATATTGATACATACTATGACAGTGATAACACTGTGTTCCCTCACACAGCATAAACCACTCAGCTAATTTGGTTAGTAAAATCTAAGGTACACAACCTTTTTTTTTGTAACCAAGGCCAGTAAATAAATTCTCAGAAGTTGGGTATATCTGAATCAAATATTACTGTAGAGATAAGATAATATAGATGCCATAATACATACTGCTCCTTTTCTAATGCATCCATAATGAAAAACAGTAGATAAAATATAGATTTCATATCAAAATTCTTTGTCAAAAACTACAATTCACATCAGAAGTTAATATCACTGGGGAGTGAAATGATTAATACAAAAACAAATACGTATCACAAATATTCTTTGTTCTTCACTTACCATGATGCAAACTGCAAGGATTTAACCTTTAAGGGTTAAAGAGTTTAATCAATGTCAATGTCTGATCTTCTGAAGGCGATAAAGAACAGTCTGTCTAGCGATACCCAACAGAACATCACTTTGTCAAGCCACAAAGCGCCCAAAAGCTTGTCAAGTAAGTTACCAGAAACCTCTTTGTGGTTAGAACTCAGCTCCTTCCTGCTTGACCTATTATTTGATATTTGACCACTTGGTTGCAAGACACTTGCTCTTTCTAGCTGAAATGTCACTGGGGCATCTTGTCAGCTCCCCGACATCTCGGCCTGACATACAATTTTACTTTTGTGTGCTACAAGGCAGAAAATGCAGGGCAATGGCCTTGTTTTAAATTCTGTCAGCATCAAAGATGGGCGTCACTCTTGGGTCCTACCAACAACAAAAAACAAGAAAGGAGTCTATTTTGAAGGTCAAAACAGCCATTTCCTTGAAGTTTTTCGGCTTATACTAAACATATCACCTGCTATACTGGTGTGGGAACTGTCCTTATAAAGTGCCTAAGCTCAACCCAGAAATGCTCCCCGCACGATAGCTCCACTTTGTTATCAAATGCAGACCTGATAAAGGGATGAGTTTCCAGTGCCTGCAGGGACCAGACGCAGCAGTTAACTTAACTTGTTCAAATGGGCAAGCGGTATCATGTAGCTTTACAAGGAGCAACCTGACCTTCTCACATTGACCAGGAGTGACATTATTGTGCGGGAGGAGAAGCAGTCACATCATTTCTGTTTTGCACAACCTGCTTAAAGTTTGCAACTAAATGCTTGTCTTCAGTTGAGCTGACAAGAGAGAAGAGGGGCTCAGTGAACCATGGCAGGGCTGCCATGAAATGACAGGAATCATTGGCATACATTTCAAAGAGCTCTCTCAATCCTATTAGAGTATTGCAGCCTTGCTCTAAAATAGACAAGTATGAAACAACTTTGATAGATAGAGACTAAAATGGCTTATTGATTTTTTTAAGTCTGAGGGAAATTACCCAAAATGTGTCATTCTTTAACATTTAAAAATATGTTACATAAAAATGAGCAACTGGGATAATAAATAAAACTTAGAGAGAAAAAAAGTTGGGGATTTCATTATTCAAGGAGAGATACTCACACACATCAAGCCATCCCACAGTTTTTTAAAAAACCCATTGCCACTTGTGCTGAAACAAAAGTCAACTAGGGAGATCCCCCTTCAAAACAATTTTAATTGTACTGTTAACTCTTCCTTCTCTTGTGCTTCTCACAAAGTCACAGCCCAGTCTGACTTGGTCTTCTGGCAGTAGCAGACATTGTCACTGGAGAGGAGTGGGATGATGTCAGAGCATGGGGCGCAGAGTTTATAAATGTCTCCTTTAGGAAAGTGTAAGTTGTATCAAGTTCACCTTCCAAAGGCAAAAAATCCCCAACACCAATTGTGTCAGCAGCAAGAGCAGGTCTTGAAGGAATGGAAACATTTGAATGGTCTCGTGATCCAGTCTGTGACAGGAAAAAAAAAAAAAAAGACATAGCAATGAAAACTCAGAGTCTAAAACCACAAACAAGGCAGTGGACTAATAACCACTGCAGTATAAAATGGGATGGCAATTACCATCTAAATCCTCATAGACAACATATGCATTTTAAATCATTTTCCGAGTGTGATTGAACTCCCTTACTTGCTGTATGTTATAAACTTCTTAAGAAAGCAGGGGTTTGCCTAAACACCAAAACTGCACCCAAAACTTCTGATAAAGCTACTGTATACAGAGTCAATACAATCACACACTGTCACCTCAGACTTAATCCACCAGCCATTTACAGAAGCCGAGGCTAACGGTATTTATTTCATCAGCTACATAACATGTGACATAAAATAGGGGAAATTAGACTGCACAGAAAATAGACTATGAGTTTTTTTTAATCCAGAAACCTGGCTTACATAATTGACAGATGTAACACAAAGAAATATAAGTCAGTCTCAGTGACTTCTATAAATGTCTAGTGAGAACAACTTTTTGCCTTTACCTATAGTAGTAATATTTTGATAAAGATAGCCTGCAACAAGTATTTGTAAGTCATGTATCAAAAGAAAGGACTGTAACAAGAAAACAGTGTGTCATCTATTTTAAAACACTGCTGGTATAGCTACACATTTAAGCCTGAGGTAACATCAGTAATTGGTAGCTAATATTTAACGTGAGTGAAATCTTAGAAGTGCTATTATATGCTAGTAGGAAAACAGTGATCAACATATGCAGAACTTTCCAGATTCCACAGCGATCAACACATTCAGAACCTTCCAGATTCCAAGGAATAAATGTTGCTGAGGTGACAAGTCTGGCCATAAGTATCTCCACTAAACAGCATATTCTATACTACAGAATTTTTTTAAAACCCTTTGGTACTCCTTTTTACAGTTTTAATAACAAAAATATGTAAAGTACAAGGGTCTGCTTTATTATGTCATGTTATACAAAACTGCTTCTATGTGTGAAAACTAACAGGGAAACTATCATAGGCTTTAGCAAAGTATTAGAAATTCAACTGTTGTATGAGTTGCCATTTTTGTAGATTTTTTTTTTAACTACAACCGGAGAAAAATCAATGTCTGCATCTAACACCTGGTTCAGCAATTTTCTTTGATCTCTGTTCTTTTGATTTCTTGATACTCCACTGCAGTCTCTAGCTGACGGAAATCATCTCTTTTTATGCTGGAAAATAAAAAACACCTAAAATGGCCACTTGAATAGCAGCATGAAAAAGAAGGCTTAGCTTATCCCGGTGGAAAGAGAAGAATTTCCAAAATCATGGGTTGACCCTCATTAGCAGCGCTGTTGAGTTTTCGTTTGCAGAACCTTAATTCCAGGCCTGAGCACATCTGTCCAGGGCTGGCTGTGTAGACACACACCCTTTTACTGTTGCCACAACCAGCTTTCTGATGCTTTTCCTGGGCCACGTATCTGCATTGGCAGCCTCATTACCTGACAGGTTTGGCTTCTCTAAACACTTTGGTGCCATCTTCTAACTTCTCATTCTCCTAGACATGAGTGTAAGGGAAATGCTGGAGGAGCAGATGGTGGGGCCTGACTTTCTGAATAAAACTTAGTGACAGCCATGATACTCTTTGGTGCTGTACAAGAATATGGTCAAGCAAGGCTTCAGAATTCTGTCTTCATGGTTTTTTTGTGCGTATTAACAAATTACACTGGTGTTTACTTATGGGTTACAAAGTGATGTTGTAATTTTGTAATAAAATATGAGAGTACTTCAAAAGTATGTGGAAAATAGAATTAAGAGCTAAGTTTATTATGGTGCAAAGAAATCTGTTCTTGTGAGTCCATGAAGCTAACGCACGGCAAGATTGGGAAGGCAGCACTTTAGGGACGTTTTTATTAACTGCTCGTATCTCTACAGATCTTGCTGCTCCACACAGGGGCCCTTCCTGTGCCTTACTCACCGTACTTTTTGATATGTCTGTTTTCTACTATGGTGTCTGAAAGCACACTTTCATCTAATCTAACATTTCTTGGACTAAATCACCTTGAAGTGGGGTGTTGAGTATTTCTCTAGTATTTCAAATGTCTCACTTTTTGCGCACTGTCTTCTGACCTTACGTCCTCAATGTGGAGGATAACCTAAAAACCTCAGAAGATGAAAGAGACAGGAGAGACTGATTTCCTCGAGGACATGTATCCCCAAAGGTATATCCTCTTGCAGGTAAACAGACTTCCTTCTGTGTAAATTAAAACACATGATTGCTCTTACTACTGGGATCATCTGTTACAGTGTTAGAAAACATTTTTTTCCATGAAATGAGATAAAATCTGATTTTAAGTCACTTAATAGCTTAAAAAGAAGCCAGCAAAAAGTCTGGTGAAATTTTTATTTGAGAATGTGACATTAAAATGACAGGTAAATATGAACTATCTTTCTTGTTGCAAATAATATCCAGAAACATACAATAAAACTTATTTTTAAGGTAACACAGAGAGTAGAAGACAGCTAAATAACTTTTTGTCAGAGACTACAAAAGTTAATATTCACTACCTGATCCTGCTTTTTTTTTTTTTTTTTTTTTTTTTTTTAATCTGTAAAGTCCTGGTCATTACACTACTTTCTAAGCTGATGAGGTGTTCTGGTAGTCTCTTATGTAAATCTAAGTTTAGGCAATTTTTCAGAAGGAAATTAGTCACCTGAAATAAAATCTAGGCATCATGTGAATCTTTATGAAGCACTCTTATTTACTCAATAAGTTATAAATGATTCTATTTGAAGTGTTATAGTACATCAGTTAAATATATATTCACAATGCAAAACGTGTTCACTAAGTCTCTGCATTTTAAAAATCATATGAAATATAGTAATTGGAGACATCCACTAGCCATTTTTCAAGGCTTTACTATCTTCATTTTCTAAGGACATTTTCCAAACAAAAATAAGTAAATAATGCATTAGCCTAATAATAAAGAAATCATTCAATAAGTTGTCTATAAATCAAAGCCCTTTTGCCAACCAAGGCTTCTGAAACAATAACACCAAGTCATTTGTCTCTTGTGTATCATTTATGTTCAAATAAAGTCTTCTAGAATTTATTATTATAAAAAAGTGAGGGGAAAATGTGATTTAGTAAGTCTGAGTAGTACTGCATGGAGATTATGCTAAGTACATAGTGTGACAAAAAGAATACTAGACCAGAGGTTGGTGGATTACATTTTTCTCTCAAATCTGGGTCATTCTGGGCAGGTGAATTAATTCATTAAAGACTCACTTCCAATGCCTAGAAAATAAGGGTTGAACTCTTTCCAGTTTTGAAGTTCTATTAAGTCCATCATAATTCCATGTGTGATAGCATATGATACAATATTAACTAACTGTATGGGTGACATTAACCTAGACATCAGATTTACCAAATATAATACTTAAGAGGGAGTGGATATTTGCTGTATTTGATGAAGTACTTAAGAAGCCACTAGGGACATCCCCATCCAGTATAGGAGGGTTTGGGTTTGAGTCTTGGTTCCTCTCTTGCTTCCTGCTTTCCACTAATGTTAACACTGGTAGGCAGTAGTGATGGCTCCAGTACTTGGATCCTTGCCATCCACATAGGAGACCCAGATTGAGTTCCTGGCTTCTGGTTTCAGCTTGACCCAGCCCCAGTTGTTGTGGGAATTTGGGGAGTGAGATAGAGGATGGGAGATTTCTATGTATTTGTCTGGCTATCTTTTTCTCTCTTTCAAATAAATATAAAATTTTAAAAATATTTTTAGAGGATATATATATATGACATTTATTTTATTTAAAAGTCAGAGTTATAGAGGGAGAGAGAGAGGGAGAGGCAGAGGGAGAGGGAGAGGGAGAGGGAGGGAGAGAGAGAGAGAGAGAGAGAGAGAGAGAGAGATCTTCCATCTGCTGGTTCACTCCCCAGATGGCTGCAATGGCCAGGGCTGGGTCAGGCCAAACCCAAGAGCCAGAGTTTCACCTGAGTCTCCTATGTAGGTGTAGAGGCCCAAATATTTGGGCCATCTTCCACTGCTTTTCCCAGGCCATTAGCAGGGATCTGGATGGGAAGCAGAGCAGCCAGGACTTGAACCAGTGTCCATTTGGGATGCTGGCTGGCATCACAAGACTTTACCCACTACACCACAGTGCCAACCCCAGATAGGTTATTTTTAAGGAGAAGGAATATATACTGCACATGATTCTTTAAAAAAAAAAACAGATAACAGTTTAAAGTCTGTAGTATACTTTTCATTTCTAAACCTTCTTGCATTCTTTCAAAAAGTCACTAAACCTTGGTATAGGCTAGTTTGGTTCTTTGGCTCTCTGACAAGAAGGCACAGGGGGAAATGTGAGTCACTGGGGCACTGCACATAGGAAATGCCCTAAGAGCTCTAAACACATAGAGATTAAGAAGCACAATCATAGATATAGAAACAAATCAGAAAAGAGAGGTAGAAGAAATTAACAATATATTTGATTCACATCACAGCCTTTTTTGTCCTCAAGCAAATTGTTAGCATTTGTTCAGGGACCCCAGTTCTAGAATCAGTCTGTCTGGTTCAAATTCAGCCTCTACTACTTGGTTGATATGGAAGACTAACTGAATTAACGGCTTCCATTCTTCACGCTTCACCATAGCACGCCCTTTGCTGTGTGACTTTGCAGCTCTCTGCAGCCTGGCTCACAAGCACTGTGCATCTTTGTCTACCATTTCCTCTCTGATACCACGTAAGTCCTTCTTGTCCATTCGCCCTTTGTTGCATAAATTCCTCATCTTTCAAACTCCGGTCAGAGTTTACTCTTTGGTAAGACCTTTCCAGAACCCATTCTCACCATTCCCCCACTACAGTTAAACTATAACATCCACTCACACTTTACATTCTTTAACAAGCACTTATTTGACTATTTTACATTATTTTTATACCTTTATATTTCCCCTATAAACACTATAAACTATGAACTATAACTATGAGCATGTAGTATGATGACATCATGATTTCCTATTCCTAGCACTTTGCAGAGTATTTGTTTCTAAATAGAAAGTGCCTAATTAATGAAGGACTGAATGAACAAATCACTCATAGTATTACCTCATGATTTTTTTTCATATATTGTTATTTTGTTATTTCATTCATATAGAGATTATGCCCCATAAAGAAATGTCACAGTAGAGTGGAAAGGATATAGGCTTGGAAGTTGGAGAGATCTGGGTTCCAAATTTTATTGTGTGATTTCTTTTAAATTATTTAATCTTTGAGTGAGCCTATATCCTTAACTTCCATAGGTTTGTTATGATGATTAAATAAAATATGACACACAGAGATGCATGGGATATAATATTTGCTTTTCACTTCTCTTTCTACTCCACTCAAATTATAATAAATTCAGAATAAAAATTATAGCCAACATGTATTGCACATATATATCAAGCACTGAGCTAGGCTTAGCTTTATAGGCATCAGCTGAACATTCGCAAAGACTCAAGCAGAAAGTATTATTACTATCCTCATTTTATAGTTGAAGCAGCTATAGGCTCAGAAGAGAGAGTAATTGCCCCCAGTTGCACAGCATGGTAGTGGTAGAAAGGGATGCTTGATCTTACTCATATGCTTGACCACTCTCTTAGGATGTGGGCCACAGAAGATGCAGCTTCAAGTTTATGTCCTATCTAGAGCCATGTCACAAACACAGGTAAGGTTCAACAAATCTCTGGGAAACAGGAAAATCAAAGTACATACATTATGCTAGAGGCTAAAAGTAAGTGTTTATACTATTAATGACATATTTTATTATAGCCCAATGTTTAAATAACCCACGGCACTGGCATTAACACAGAATCAAAGTTCTAGTCCTTCAACCAAAGGAGTTTGTATGTTGTTATACTCGATGGTGAAATTTAGCACTGAAGTTTTAAATTACATTATAACATTTAAACTTTAATTTTAAATTACTTTTTTTTTTCTTTTGACAGGCAGAGTGGACAGTGAGAGAGAGAGAGACAGAGAGAAAGGTCTTCCTTTTTGCCGTTGGTTCACCCTCCAATGGCCGCCGCGGCCAGCGTGCTGTGGCTGGCGCATCGCGCTGATCCGAAGCCAGGAGCCAGGTGCTTTTCCTGGTCTCCCATGCGGGTGCAGGGCCCAAGTACTTGGGCCATCCTCCACTGCACTCCCAGGCCACAGCAGAGAGCTGGCCTGGAAGAGGGGCAACCGGGACAGAATCTGGCTCCCTGACCGGGACTAGAATCCGGTGTGCCAGCGCCGCAAGGCGGAGGATTAGCCTATTGAGCCACGGCACCGGCCAATTTTAAATTACTTTTAAAAATGTCTTGTGCCTGACAAGATAACAGTTCTCATTTTCTTCTCTGGGATGCCTAGATTTCCTGACACGTTTAAGGTTGGAAAGAGTTGAAGAAGTTTCCCAGACGGCTTTTGTTCTTTCTCTTCCTAGTTTCCTTCATACTCCTGTGCTCCCATTTTGCTCCTATCCTGCAAATCCTGACACACCTGATCAAAGTGCCACAAAGGGCCAGAAAACAGACATTTCTCCCATGCATCTTTTTTTTTTAACTTTTATTTAGTAAATATAAATTTCCAAAATACAGCTTATGGATTACAATGGCTTCCCCCCCCATAACTTCCCTCCCACCCACAACCCTCCCATCTCCCACTCCCTCTCCCATCCCATTCACATCAAGATTCATTTTTCAATTATCTTAATATACAGAAGATCAATTTAGTATATATTAAGTAAAGATTTCATCAGTTTGCACCCACACAGAACATAAAGTGTAAAATATTGTTTGAGTACTAGTTATAATATTAATTCACATTGAACAACACATTAAGGACAGACATCCTACATGAGGAGTAAGTGCACAGTGACTCTTGTTTATGGCATCAGTAATCTCCCTAGGCTCTTGTCATGAGTTTCCAAGGCTATGGAAGCCTTTAGAGTTTGCTGACTTCGATCTTATTTAGACAAGGTCATAGTCAAAGTGGAAGTTCTCTCCTCCCTTCAGAGAAAGGTATCCCGTTCTTTCTACTGGGATCTCACTCACAGAGATCTTTCATTTAGGTTTTTTTTTTTTTTTCCAGAGTGTCTTGGCTTTGCATGCCTAAAATACTATCATGGGCTCTTCAGCCAGATCCGCGTGCCTTAAGGGCTGATTCTGAGCCAGAGTGCTGTTTAGGACATCTGCCATTCTATGAGTCTGCTGTGTATCTCACTTCCCATGTTGGGTTGTTCTCTCCCTTTTTCATTCTATCAGTTAGTATTCTATCAGACACTAGTCTTGTTTATGTGATTCCTTTGACTCTTAGACCTATCAGTATGATCAATTGTGAACTGAAACTGATCACTTTTGACTAGTGAGATGGCATTGGTACATGCCACCTTGATGGGATAGAAATGGAATCCCCTGGCACATTTCTAACTCCACCATTTGGGGTAAGTCAGCTTGAGCATGTCCCAAATTGTACATCTCCTCCCTCTCTTATTCCCACTCTTTTATTTAACAGGGATCATTTTTCAGTTAAATTTAAACTCCTAAGAATAATTGTGTGTTAATTACAGAGTTCAACCAATAGTATTAAGTAGAACAAAAAAATACTAAAAGGGATAAAGTATTAAATTGTACATCAACAGTCAGGACAAGGGCTGATAAAGTCACTGTTTCTCATAGTGTCCATTTCACTTCAACAGGTTTCCTTTTTGGTGCTCGGTTAGTTGTCACCGATCAGGGAGAACATATGATATTTGTCCCTTTGGGACTGGCTTAATTCACTCAGCATGATGTTTTCCAGGTTCCTCCATTTTGTTGCAAATTACCAAATTTCATTATTTTTTTTACTGCTGTATAGTATTCTATAGAGTACATGTCCCATAATTTCTTTATCCAGTCTACTGTTGATGGGCATTTGGTTGGTTCCAGGTCTTAGCTATTGTGAATTGAGCTGCAATAAACATTAAGGTGCACACAGCTTTTTTGTTTGCCAATTTAAATTCCTTTGGGTAAATTCCAAGGAGTGGGATGGCTGGGTTGTATGGTAGGGTTATCTTCAGGTTTCTGAGGAATCTCCAAACTGACTTCCATAGTGGCTTAACCAGTTTGCATTCCCACCAACAGTGGGTTAGTGTCCCTTTTCCCCCACATCCTCGCCAGCATCTGTTGTTGGTAGATTTCTGAATGTGAGCCATTCTAACTGGGGTGAGGTGAAACCTCATTGTGGTTTTGATTTGCATTTCCCTGATTGCTAGTGATCTTGAACATTTTTTCATGTGTCTGTTGGCCATTTGGATTTCCTCTTTGGAAAAATGTCTATTGAAGTCCTTGGCCCATCTCTTAAGTGGGTTGTTTGTTTTGATGTTGTGGAGTTTCTTGATCTCTTTGTAGATTCTGGTTATTAACCCTTTATCTGTTGCATAGTTTGCAAATATTTTTTCCCATTCTGTCGGTTGCCTCTTCACTTTCCTGACTGTATCTTTTGCAGTACAGAAACCTCTCAATTTGATGCAATCCTAAATGTTAATTTTGGCTTTGACTGCCTGTGCTTCTGGGGTCTTTTCCAAGAAGTCTTTGCCAGTACCTATATCTTGCAGGGTCTTTCCAATGTTCTCTAATAATTTGATGGTTTCGGCTTGTAGATTTAGGTCTTTAATTCATGCTGAGTGGATTTTTGTGTAAGGTGAAAGGTATCCCCTGAATCTTACCAACATACATTTCCAAATAACTCAGAGAGAATTTAAAATGCAAATACACTCAAATATATTAAAAGGTAAAAAAATGAATAAATAAAAATTTAAATATATTGGCTGGGCCACCCATCATTTGGGATGCCTCAGATCACGTCCTGCCTCCATGAGTAATTCAGCTGCCAGCTAATGCCCACCATAGAAGGCAGCAAATGATGGCTCAAGTACTTGAGTCCCTACCACACATGTGGGAGACCTGGATTGAGTTCCTGGCTTCTGGCTTCAACCTGGCCAAGCTCTTGCTATTGCAGGCCTTTGGGGCATGAACCAATGGATGGAAGATATTCTCTCTCTCTCCCTCTGTCCCCCATCATTCTGCCTTTCAAATACATACATACAGCTAGCTAGCTAGCTAGTTTTAAAAGGTGTTTATTATTTTAAAGTGTGGAAAAATACCATTGGAAAAAATAACAGACTGGTAAAAATATGTGAAATATGCAAAACAACCCTCAAGATGAGATATTTTTTAAAAGGTATATTCATTTATTTGAAAATCAGAGTTACAGAGACAGAGGGAGAGACAGACAAAGAGAGAGATCTTCCATCCACTGGTTCATCCCCCTCCCCAGTTGGGCGCAATGGCCAGTGCTGGGGCCAGGCTGTAGCCAGGAGCTATGAGCTTCTTTCAGGTCTCCCATGAGGGTAGCAGGGGCCTAAGCACTTGACCCACTGTCCGCTGCTTTTCCTAGGCACATTACAGGGAGCTGGATCAGAAGTGTAGCAGCCAGGACTCAGACTGGCACCCATATGGGATGCTGGCACAGCAGAAGGCAGCTTTACTTGCTACACCACAAAGCTAGCCCCTGACATGAAATTCTTAATTTGCAAAAGGCTCATGCAAATTAACTAGAAGACTCTAATTCAAAAATAGACTGAGAGTGATATATTGAGTTCAGTTCTAACAGAATATCCAAAATAACTCCACTTAGATAAGCAAGTTTAATTTTCTCTGATACAGCTGCATGAATATATCATGAGTCCAGGTTGCTTATTTCTTGGGATCCACAGCTCAGAATGTGGTTTCTGGGGCCAGTACTGTGGCGCAGCGGGTTAAAGTCCTGGCCTGAAGTGCCGGCATCCCATATGGACACCAGGTTCGAGTCTGCCTGCTCCTCTTCTGATCCAGCTCTCTGCTATGGCCTGGGAAAGCAGTAGAAGATGGCCCAAGTCCTTGGGCCCCTGCACCCACGTGGGAGGCCTGGAAGAAGCTCCTGTCTCCTGCCTTTGGATTGGTGCAGCTCCGGCCATTGCAGTCATTTGGGGAGTGAACCAGCGGGTGGAAGACCTCTCTTTCTGACTCTAACTCTCTCTGTAACTCTTTCAAATAAATAAAATAAATCTTTTTTTTTTTTTTAAAGAATGTGGTTTCTACCTCATGGTCAAAAATGGCAAAAATGGCTGTGCCTGCAATGCCAATGTCCATATAGGTGCTGGTTCATGTCCCATGTGCTTTCTTCCAATTCAGTTTTCTTCTATGGCCTGGGAAAGCATTAGAAGATGGCCCAAGTGCTTGGGCCCTTGCAGCTGCGTGGGATACCTAGAAGAATGCCTAGCTCCTGGCTTCAGATCAGCCCAGCTCTGGCCACTGAGGCCATTTGGGGAGTGAACCAGAAGATGGAAAACCTTTCTCTGTTTCTTTTTCTGTCTGTAACTCTCTCAAGTAAATAAATAAAATCTCAAAAAAAAAAAAATAGTCACTTATGTTCTAGCTAATATGTCTTCATTCTAACCATGAGAGAAAGTGGAACAAAGAAGGTACTGCTACCATATTTGAAGACACTTTCTACAACTAAACACGTTTGCTTTTATCCCATTGGTTAGACGTTAGGTCATATGGCTAACTTTTTTTCTTTTTCCCCTAAGCAGCTTAGGCAATATCCCAAAGCGGCATTACTAAGAAACAAGGAGAAAATAGATACAAGGAAACCACTGGCAGAATTGCCTCAAATACAAATTGACTGTTTGAAAGAGATGCATAATAAGCAACAAACATAAGAAAAGGTGATAGCCTTCATTCATAAGTAAAGAGATGCAATATAGGGGCTAGTATTGTGGTGCAGCAGGTTAACCCACTGCTTGTGATACGAGCATCCTACACTGGAGTGCTGGTTCAAGTCCAGCTGCTCCTCTTTTGATCCAGCTTCCTACTAATGATCCTGGGAAGGCAGCAGATGACAGTCTGAAGTTCTTGGACTCTTGTTAACTGTGTAGAAGACCTCAATGGTGCTTCTGGCTCCTAGATTCAGCATGACCCAGTACTGGCTGCTGTAGTCATTTGGGGAGTAAACCAGTAGATGGAAGACCTCTCTCAATCTCAATCTCTGTCACTTTGCCTTCCAAATGAATAAATACATAAATCTTCAAAAAATAACTGCAATATAAAACATGCCAATGAAGGATACTTTTCTCCTACCAGATAGACAAAAGTATAGATGTCTGTCTGGCAATACCCACTGCCGAAAAGAAAGAAATAAGCAATGTATGCCACGCAGGTAGGGATGGATGCGAGCTGGTGCAAATTATTTTTAAAAGACTTATTTGTCAGGGTGAGCACTGTGGAGCAGAAAGTCAAAGCTATGGGCTACAGCACTGGCATCCAACATGGGCACTAGTTTGAGTCCTGGCTGCTCCACTTCCAATCCAGCTCCCTGCTAATGTACCTGGGAAAGCAGCAGAGGGTGCCCAAGTCCCTGGGCTCCTGCACCCATATGGGAGACCCAGAAGAAGCTCCCAGCTCCTGGCTTTGGTCTGGCCCAGCCCTGACTGTTTGGAGAAGTGAAAAAATCAGCAGATGGAAGATATCTCTCTCTCTCTCTCTCTCTCTCTGTCTCTCAGTTTGTGTGAGTTTGTGTGTGTGTCTCCTTCTCTCTGTGACTCTGCCTTTCAAATAAATAGGTAAATCTTTAAAAAAAAAAGTCAAGGATGCATTTTTAAAAGTTTTTATTTAAAAGGCAGAGCGGCCGGCGCCGCGGCTCACTAGGCTAATCCTCCACCTTGTGGCGCCGGCACACCGGGTTCTAGTCCCAGTCGGGGCGCCGGATTCTGTCCCGGTTGCCCCTCTTCCAGGCCAGCTCTCTGCTGTGGCCAGGGAGTGCAGTGGAAGATGGCCCAAGTACTCGGGCCCTACACCCCATGGGAGACCAGGATAAGCATCTGGCTCCTGCCATCGGATCAGCGTGGTGCGGCCATTGGAGGGTGAACCAACGGCAAAAAGGAAGACCTTTCTCTCTGTTTCTCTCACTGTCCACTCTGCCTGTCAAAAAAAAAAAAAAAAAAAAAAGGCAGAGCAACAGGGATAGAGGAAGAGACCATGAGAAGGAGGTCTTTCTTCCACTGTTTCACTCCCTAAATGTCCACAATAGCCAAGTCTGGATTGGTCAAAGCCAGGAGTCAGGAACTCTATCCTTGTCTCTCACAAGGATGGCAAGGGTCAAAGTATTTGGATCATCCTCTGCTGCCTTCCCAGGTGCATTAGTGGGAAGCTGAAGCACAGTAGAACAGCCAGGACTCAAAACAGCACTCTTATATGGGATGCCAGTATTGTAAGCAGCAGCTTAACCACTGCACCACAATGTCAGTGCCTGGAAGACATAATTTTATATGTACCTACCTTTTGACACAACAATTGCACTGGAGGCATTCCTGCTATGTTTACACTCACAAAAGATCATTGAGACAAGTATACAGATGTGTTCATTGAAGCATTTTTGAACAGAAAAAAATGTGTGTTAAATGAAACTAAAGTCTCCATCAACCAAGGAGACTTCAATATTTAAATGAGGTCTGACACAACCATATAATACAAACACTCAAAAAATAAGGTAAAAATGTAACTGTTGATACAAAAATATTTCCAAGTAAGGAAAGAAGGTTCAAAATTGTGTGTGTGTGTACACAAATACATACATATATATGTCTTGACTTATCAATGGGTCACGCCTCAATAAACCCATCCTAAATTAATAATATTGTAAGTTGGAAATGCACGTAACACACCTGGACCTACTGGACATGAAAGCTTAGGAAACACAGTATACTAGATTATGAGTTGTATCAGTATCACTGCCACTGCCCAATATCACATTTAAGTTTCTTATATATCACTAGCCCAGGAGCTCAAGATGCAAAATACAAAGTAATATTCCTGCCAAATGTGTATTTTTTTTAAAAAAATTTATTTATTTGAAAGTCAGAGTTACTGAGAGAGAAGGAGAGAGAGAGAGAGAAAGAGAGAGAGAGAGAGAGAGACTCTTACATCTGCTAGCTCACTCCAAAGTTGGCCACAATGGCCAGAGCTATGCTGATCTGAAGCCAGGAGCCAGAAGTTCCTTCCAGGTCTCCCATGTGAGTACAGGGGCCCAAGGATTTGGGCCATCTTCTATTGCTTTCCCAGGCCATAGCAGAGAGCTGGATCTGAAGTAGAGCAGCCGGGACTCAAACCGGTGTCCATAAAGGGATGCCAGCACGCAGGTAGCAGCTTTATCTGCCATGACACAGCACCAGCCCCTGTGTATTACTTTTATATTTTTGTAAAGTCAAAAAAACTATAAATCATGGGGGCCAACATTGTGGTGAAGCAGGTTAAGCCGCCATCTGCAATGACAGCTTCCCATATGAACAGTGGTTCCAGCTGCTCCATCCACTTCTAATTCAGCTCCCTGCTAACGCACCTGGGAAAGCAGAGGAAGACAGATCAAGTACTTGGGGCCCCTGCCACCCAGTGAGATGGAGTTCCAGGTTCCTGGCTTCAGCCCAACCCAGCCCTGGCAGTTGCAGCCATTTAGGGAGGAAGATCTCTCTCTCTCTTCTCTTGTTATCTTTTTGTAACTCTGCCTTTCAAATAAACAAATAAGTCTTTTTAAAAAATTGTAACCTGGGGCCTGTGTTCTAGCATAGCAGATTAAGCCGGCATCCCATATGGGCACCGATTTGAGACCCAGCTGCTCAATTTCCAATCCAGATCCCTGCTGATGTGCCTGGGAAAGCAGCAAAAGATGGCTCAAGTCCTTGGGCCCCTGCTCCCATGTGGGAGACCCGGAAGCAGCTCTAGGTCATTGGCTTCAGTCTGGCCAAACCCTGGCTGTTGCAGCCATTTGAAGAGTGAACCAGCAGATAAAAGATTGCTCTCTCTCCCTCTCCTCCTCTCTCTGTAACTCTGCCTTTCAAATAAATAACAAATAAATCATAAAAAAAAAACTAAGTCAAATCATTTTAAGTTGAGGACTGTTTTTATACATACAACATACAGTATATAAAATATATAAATATATATTTGTATTTTTAAAATATGCAAAACCACACACATATATATGCTTATATATATATATATCACTATTTCTTCTGACAAAAAGAATCTTTAGAAAATGGAACTGGGACCAGTGCTGTGGCATAGCAGGTAAAGCTGCTGTCTGCAGTGCCGGCATCTCATATGGGTGCTGGTTTGCGTCCTGGCTGCTCCACTTCCGATCCAGCTCTCTGCTATGGTCTGGAAAAGCAGTGGAAGATGCCCCAAGTCCTTGGGCCCCTGCACCCATGTGGGAGACCTGGAAGAAGCTCCAGGCTCCTGGCTTCGGATTGGCCCAGCTCCGGCCATTGTGGCCATTTGGGGAGTGAACCAGTGGATGAAAGACCTCTCTCTGTGTGTCTCTGCCTCTACCTCTCTGTAACTGGATTGTGGGTTAGGGAAAAAAAGTTTTGTGAGTTTTGAAATTTTATTTTTTTCTACTCATTATTTTTATCTTTAAAAGTATTTTAATCATGAGCAAAGATTATGAACTGGCAGCTCACAAAAGTAAAAAGTATAGCTGATTAACATGAAAATGGAGGAAAACTGTTACTATAATAGTAATCAAAAATGGAAAAGTAAAATCAATTATTTTCCAATGAAAATTAAATTTTAACAATCACAACACTAAATATTAAGACAGCTTTGTGAAATAGGCATTCATAAGTTGCTCATGATTATATGAGTTGACAGAACTACTTGGACTATAACTGGGCAACTGTCTGAAATGGTCAGTGCTATTTAATCCAATAATTCCATTTATGATTAGGTTCCTTATATTAATAATAGAAAAATTATAAGTAATCCAACTACCATGGTAGAATATTATGTAGCTATAAAATTCACAATCATATCATATTGTGGGGGAGGCTGAATCCGGAGAGGCCTAGAGGAAACTTCCTGAGCCTGCCTGGAATTTTTTTTTTTTTTTTTTTTTTTTGACAGGCAGAGTGGACAGTGAGAGAGAGAGACAGAGAGAAAGGTCTTCCTTTGCCGTTGGTTCACCCTCCAATGCTGATCCAAAGGCAGGAGCCAGGTGCTTTTCCTGGTCTCCCATGGGGTGCAGGGCCCAAGCACTTGGGCCATCCTCCACTGCACTCCCTGGCCACAGCAGAGAGCTGGCCTGGAAGAGGGGCAACCGGGACAGAATCCGGCGCCCCGACGGGGACTAGAACTTGGTGTGTCGGCGCCGCAAGGCAGAGGATTAGCCCAGTGAGCCATGGCGCCCGGGCGACCTGCCTGGAATTTGAAAACCTGTCTGTAAGTTTCAAATCCCTGGTAACAAACACCCCAGCCCCAGGGCGCCTTAGCCTAAGGATCATTAAGGTAGAACAGGAGTGGCTAAAACCTTTTGCATCACAACACCCCACCCCTTGCCCGCATCCCCTCATCCACTCTGTACCATCCGCTCTGTACCTCAGCTATATATACACCTCCCTTTTACAATAAAGTGAGACCCTGCTTCGACTGGGCTCCACATCACGCCTGATAGTCCCCCGGGGTTTGGGGGAGGCTGAGTGGCGGGTGGTGCACTTCCCCTCCTCGCTCAAGGCAAGCTGCGGGCAGCCTGCGGGGAACAGTCACCGCATCATATTTTTTGGGTAACATGGATGAATGCTTAGGTCTGACCAAGGATTAGTAAATTTTGGGGGTAAAAGGTCAAAGAATAAATATTGTATGCTTTGCAGACTATCTATTCTCTGGAATAACTACTAACAATCCCTGCAGCTTCAGCAAAAAAGTATCCACAGATGATATTTAAGTGAACAAGCAAAGCCATGGTCTGATAAGGGTTTATTTATGGACACTGAAATTTGGATTTCACATAATTTTCATGTGTCTGTCATGAAATAGCATTCTTCTTTGTTTTTTCTCCAACCGTTTAAAATGTTAAAGTCATTCTAAGCTCACAGGCCATACAAAAACAGGTGGTAGGTGGACTGGGCTCACAGGCTGCATTTCGCTGACTCTTGAGCAAGACTATATACATGAAAAAGCAGTACACAAAATTCCATATGGTACTTATTTTGAGATATTGGAATTGTTGAAATTTTTTCTCTATTCCTCTGCATTTTCCAAATTACACATAAGCATTTATAACTCAAATGCTTTATTTAAAAAGACTAATTTTATATATACTGAAACTATATATTTTAGTATAGTTATGACTCTGAAATGTGTGACCAAAATGAAAATGTAATTGATTAGTTAACGGTCTCAGAGGGTAGGTCTTAACCAAGTGTTTGGTGAGTTTTGAAAAGATTTTTATTTAACAGAGAACACTCTCATTTCAACATTTTCAGATATCAACAGCACATTCTCAATCTGACACTGAATGAATGCCTACACAATTATACTGAGTGACTTGCACCTCTACTATGCATAAACACAACTCCTTAGGCACAGTGGCTACTTGTGTGCCCTCATTCCACTCCAAATAGCACTTCCAGCTGCCAAATTACAACTCATGTGGTCAAAATGTATACATGTTACACTCTCTCAGGGAACTATTAGGCAAAAATTTTCTGACCACTTTTTCATTACTGAAGAATTTCCTCTTAAAGTTATAAACCTTTTTTAATTCAATGTCAAAAATTTCATAACAATCTGAAAGCTATAAACTTAGAACATTTAGCAGCATGTTTTTCTCTGAGTGGAATTACTGACCATTCATTGAGGTACAGAGAAGCAGCAGAAAGTTGAATCATTTAGAATTTAAAGTTAGTACCAGTCAATCACACATCTGAACAAAATTGGCAATGAATTCACATTTTACAAAATTTGAAAAACACTCTTTCCATGCCCCTCCTTTCCCTGCTATTAAGTCATGTTTCCTATTATTCCATCATATCACACCTAAAATCCCCAATAATTCTCCAAGAGATGCTACAAATGGTGTTCTGTTTTTAAGTATTTACTTACTTATTTATGAGAAAGAGTGAGAGCGAGAGAATGAGAGAGGGCTCCCATCCACTGATCCAAATGCCCATAAAGGTAGAGCTTGGGAGAAGGCCAAAGCTGGGTGCTCAGTCCAGATCTCCCACATGGCTGGAAGGAACCCAATTATTTGAACCATCACCACCGCCTCCCAGGGCCTGCACTGGCAGGAAGCTGGAGTTAGAAGCTGAAGGCAGGTATTGAACGCAGGCACTCTGATTATAGGATGCAGGCATCTTAACTGCTAGGCGAAACTTCTACCCCATACATAGTCGATCTTTACTCCTATTTCCCTGCTGACCATCCAAATACCAGCTCTGCATTCTCCAGGGCTGCGGACCCTTTGAGCAACTCTATGGCAGGGCCTTTCTGAAGGTACCTCCTACCTTCAGTTAAAACAATGTGGTTTCTCCATGTGTCAGTGAGAGAGAAGCACTTCAGATGTAAGAGCAATCATGTGATCTGGGGTCGTATCTGTGGAATTCTTTCAAGTCACTAGCAGTGGGGAGTATGCTCCAAAACAAATCACTTAGCTGGTAATGATATTTCCTTTACGTGCTAGAAAAGAATGTTATTTCTGATAAAACTCGGCCATTTCCAGCAGTCACAAACCAAACCCATCTCTCAAGAGAAAATTCTATAAAACTGTGAGAATAATATAACAACCGTAAAATTCCAAAGTAATAGGCCTACAGGTTATATTTCAGAAATCTACTCCCTACATTATCAAATCTATAAAGCAAAAGGCATATCTAAACATATCTATTGTTAGAATCCTAAATTAGCCTACTTGTTAAAGCTTTTTGCTAAATTTAATTTTATTGGCAGTATTTTTATGTATTTCTAGAGTAAAATATTACACTACTATATATACATACATATGTACATTGTGAAATGAGAAGATAAGGTTCATTTAACATATCATCACCTCATATACTTATCTTTCTATGGTAAGAATATTAAAAATCCCTTGTTTAGCAATTTAAAAATATATAATGTTCTATTATTAACTGTAGTTGCCTTGCTGCATAAGAGATCAACCAGAACTTTCCTACTAACTGAGAGCTTGTACCAATTAACCAACAATTCCACTTTCCCTGTCTACCTGACCCCACAGCCTCTGGCAGTTTCCATTCTACCATCTAGTTTTAAGAGTTTAAATTTTCATATGTCACATATGAGACTATGTATGAAATATTTGTCTTTCTGTGCCTAGACTGTTTTTATAATTAAATAAATAACTTTATTTATAATATTTCAGATTTCATAAATGCCAACAATATAGCAAAGTGCCATGAATTTTAGCTGAGGAACAGCCAACAATCAAGATCAAAGATAATGCAATGTAAAAAGAATTCTGACAGGTGGTTTAAAATTATGTCACTGTCGGGGAAAGTAACAGAAGACAGATGCAGATAGCACTAGACTTCTTTCATATGCACCTTTAACTGCGAAACCATTCTGTGGAGGTTTGGAAAAGCTTAACAGATTTGGACTGAGTAATGTCCACAGAACACAGAATTCCTGCTATCCAGCAGTAGTTCTGAGACTTCTGCTCTTAAGTTGTGGAGCATTTACAGATACAATTATCCAGATAGTGACCCCCAATTTCATTTGGCATAATGTCATCTAGATTCATTGTTACAAATGACCAAATTGTGTTCTTTTTAAGGCTGAATGGTATGCCATTGTATATACACACCACAATCTTTTCCATCCATTCACTTTCTTATGGACACATAGATGGCTTCCAAGTCTTAGCTACCGTGAACAAGGCTGCAGCGAACATGGATATGCATGCAGCCATCTCTTTGACAGACGATTCTAGTTCCTCTGGAAATACACTCAGAAGTGGCACTGCTGGATCATAGGGTAATCCTATTTTTAGTTTTGGCAGAACCTCCATACGATTTTCCAAAATTGCTGCTCTAATTTACATTCTCACCCACAGTGAACACAGGTTCTCTTTTCTTCACATTCTTGCCAACACTAGCTACCTTTCATCTTTTTGGTAACAGCCGTTCTGCTGAATCTGATATGATACCTCATTGTGGTTTTAATTTATATTTCCCTGATGACTGGGGATGCTGAACAATTTTTAATATATCCTTTGACCTTCTATGTGTCATATTTTTGAGAAATTTCTGTGTAGGTCCTTTGCCCCTTTCTTCAGTAGAACTACTTGTTTCCTTATTAGTGAGTTTGATTGCCTTATAAATTTTGGATATGAGCCCTTTATCTGATGTGTGATTTGCAAATATTTTCTTCTAATTCTAATTTTCTCTTCACCCTGCTAATTATTTCCTTTCCTGTGCAGAAGCTATCAGGTTTCTACAATGTGCCAGATACTGTTCCAGGTACCAGAATACAGTGCTGAACACATAAACATTCCCTGTCCTCAGGATGAGTTACTAGTTCCTGACTAAACTAAAATGCACCCTGAGCCATTTCTCCTTAAAACTGCAATCTGCTGAAATAGTATAGAACCACACACCCGCTGTTCCCATAGCATGTGCTTTGATGCACAATGGCTCTGGAAGTTTCCCAGTCTCAGGCTCTGTGGATACAGACCAGAATCAGATTTCCGTGGTTCTTCCCTGACCTGCTCACGTGACACCCATCATACCCATCAAGAACTGCGGGGCAGCTGTAATCCCTCCACCAAGGCCTGCCTCCACTGTATTAGAGGGGCTCCATGGGCCACGTAGGTGATGTCACGATACAGGTTGTCCATATGGCTATCCCTCCCTCTCTGTTCCTGGAACACTGTGGCGACTCTGACTGGAAGCCAGTGTTTTGCAGAGTCTGTCACAAGATGTTTCTCTCAGCTCCCCTCTGCAGGCCCTTTGCCTGAAAGGGCGGATGCCAGGCCTTAGGCCTGCATGGAGGAGAGGCATTGAGCAGCCCTCTCCACTTCGCCCTTCCTCCTGTGGCACTTGCTCACAAAGCCTCCACTAAGCTTTCTTCTCCATAGACAGAGCTCTCATCCAAATTAACTCCCTAACTGCCTGCACATCTGATTTTTCAGAAAAGCCTAGACTTGTCTGAAACACAGCTTGGGCTCAGAGAAGGGTCTCCACGCGACAATGATTCTGGCATAGCTCTCCAAGCTCTTGACTATAGCCCTTACCAGTTATTGAGGCACCTCTTCATTTTCTCTAGTACAAATGCACTTTTAATTTGCATAAACACCATCCTTTCAGATTTCTGTTTCCTACTTCATCTCTTTATTGTATATCTGCTTATTATTTGGAAATATGTAACTTTCCTACTGAACACAAGAAAGAAATAGGACAGATGAAACTCTGAAGAAGTGTTAACCACAGACAATGAATCTGCAAGCCATGTGTGAGACATGGGAATCTGCATGCCCAGCATAGTGAGCTAGCACCCTATGTTACTTTACAAACAGGGTTGGAAGGACCATCTCGTAAGGCAGAGCGATAATGCCACCTTTAAGCTAATGTCCTTTTCAAACGGGCCCTAGAACTTTCGTTAAACCCAAAGCTGTTCAGCAGCCAAAATGGCAAACTGTAAGTACTGGCCAGGCACATTTATCCCTGTAGCCTTCCTAAAATGACAGGGTGTGCAAGGGGCTCCGGGCACCTTCTGTCCTCCAGGTTCCCTTTTCAGACTTCAAACCTGGTCCCTGCAGGGGAGAAGGCTGACAGGCACAGAAGTCCTAGGAACACAGTCCTTTCACCTGCTTGCTCTCTACCATGTCTCTTCTTGCTTTTCACTGTATGTTTTAATTAATTCCATAAACCATGTGCTTTGAGTATTTTCATCTCTTCCATGAGATCTTTTGTTCTATGATCTCTCGGATAACTTGTCCAAGAGTGTGCTTGGAAGCTATCGATGCCATAAGGTAATTTCCTATACAACATCTTTGCTCTCTAGCGCTAATGAAAATGCTAATTTTTTAAAGGTTTATTTATTTATTTGAAAGGCAGTGTTACAGAGAATCAGAGGCAGGGAGAGGGAAAGAGATCTTCCATCCACTGGTTCTCTCTCCAGATGGCTATAACAGTGGAGCTGAGCCAATCCAAAGCCAAGAGCCAGGCACTTCCTCCAGGTCTCCCACGTGGGTGCAGGGACCCAAGGACTTGAGCCAACTTCTACTGCTTTCCCATGTCATAGTAGAGAGCTGGATTGGAAGTGGAGCAGCCAGGACTCGAACCAGCGCCCACATGGGATGCCGGCACTGCAGGCAGCAGCCTTAGCAGCTATGTCACAGAGCTGGCCCAACCTCCTGCTGTTTTTTAAAACTTACTTCAAGTATGACTGTTCCCCTAAAGATTCCCTGCCATCTATTACCTTACATGGAGGTCTAGATGTCCTCAGGTTATCATAACAGCCCCCTACCCTTTCACAATATGTGTAGCATCTTATCATAGTCCTCTGCTTGCTTAGACCTGCACTTTTTAATATGGTAGCTATATATATAGCTATCTAATTGTAAATTAATTACAGTTTAAATTCAATTAAAGTTCAGTTCCTCAGTCCCACTAGCCACATTCCAAGTGCTCAACACCACATTTCCAGCATCACTGTACGTTCTAACCAAACAGTGCTGGCTGGGGTGCTCATTCTTTGAAGGCCCAGGCTACTCTGTTTATGTGTTAGCAGTGGCCACGGGGTGGCAAGTAGAGAAGAGATACTCCATATACCTGCCTGTTGTTGAATGAATGAAAGGACTTCTAATCCGTATTCCAAAAATAAATCCCAACAAGTAGGACATGTTTTCACATTAAACTCTTCTCTTGCTGAAAATATTTTTATTTTACAAAGTTTAATTCCAGCTTTCTTCAATCCCTCATTTCCAAAGTGTCAGAAGGGACCTCACTACTTTTCTCTGTGTTTATCTTTCGTGAGCTTCTGCTGGCTATCATTATGACACATTAACCTTAGGCCACTGAGAAAAAAAGAAGGAAAGTAGCCTTGGACAAAAGACAAGAGAAAAGTTACCTCGGCAAAAGTCCATTCTCAAGTCAACCAGGCACAAATCCCAGCTCCCTAAAGCTAGATTCTCTACATTGAAGTAAAATGCATCGCTTATTCTACTGCATTAATTGTCAATTTTCATATTCTCTTGAGAAAAAGATTCTATTATAAGCTAAATGTGGAGGCAATCTAATTGTTTGATGTAAACCTTCAAAGTTTCCTTTGAGTTGAATGTCTATCTGCTTGGGCAGAAAAGGGGAAAAGAGGGAATTTACATTCACTTTGCTAAACATTAGCATCTTTTGTTCAATCATTTGAATGCAGGACAGTTAGGGGGAAACAGCGTACAGAACAAGGGTTGACACATACAGTGTAAAATCTTTTAAGGTGCTTGGATTCAATGAGGGAGAAAGTGAGACGGAACCATATTTCAGCTTCCTCACTGTGTTTCAGTCTGCGGGAACTTTGTGACAGGTCTCTGTCTCTCAGCTACACTTGACTGGCTTCTGCTGACATTCAGCTGTCAGACAGCAACCCTTTACCAGGCCCCTAACATGCTCCACAGCTTCACCCAATTAACTCGCTTTCACTTGACACGGCAGCAAAAAGCTTCATAATAGGTGGTCAAGGTGCATGGTGTCCGCCTGCCCTCGAACTGCTCACACACAGCAAGATGTTTAACTACTTTTCTTCTGGCCTGCATGCTCAGAACTAGTGTGACTGCAATTTGGCTATTCCATCTATCGGACTGGACAGAGATCTAAGAAATATTATAGTGATACATTAAACTGCTTAAAAACAGAACTTGGCATGACTGAAGTTAAATTTCAAGTCAGGTCTTTAGACGTGATGAAGAGGAAGACTTTAATTTTTAGAAGACCAAAACTTAATGCTGTCCAACAATCAATTCACAGTTTTTCAACCACATCATTAATAGTAGTATTGTATACAGATCACCTGACATAGAGTAATCAATAAGTAAGGGCAGAAAGTTCTAGGCATAATTCAAGGTACAGAATTCAGCTTTTTAATAAAAATGTACTTTTTGACAAACTCAGTAATATTTCTGTGTATTTTTTCATGCTATTCAGCCTTTCAGATGAAAACCATTGTGCTTGAAAACACGCGGCTCACTTGGCTAATCCTCCGCCTGCGGCGCCAGTACCCCAGGTTCTAGTCTCAGTCAGGGCGCTGGTTCTGTCCCGGTTGCTCCTCTTCCAGTCCAGCTCTCTGCTGTGGCCCAGGAAGGCAGTGGAGGATGGCCCAAGTGCTTGGGCCCTGCACCTGCGCGGGAGACCAGGAGGAAGCACCTGGCTCCTGGCTTCAGATCGGCGCAGCATGTCAGCCGCAGCAAGCCAGCCGTAGCGGCCATTTGGGGAGTGAACAAACGGAAAAGGAAGACCTTTCTCTCTGTCTCGCTCTCACTGTCTAACTCTGCCTGTCAAAAAAAAAAAAAAAATACGTTTAGCTAAGAAACAAAACTGTTATGCTTATCTTGAGAAATGATCTGAGTAATTTGCACATTTTCCCTCACCTCCCAATATATCTAAACCTAAGCATATAATCAGTTTTCATTTATTTGTGCTCTGAAAATAGGAAATTATGAAAAAAAATTAGTATTACATAAAGGAAAAAAGCAGTATGAACTGTACTGCCTTCAAAAGGCTAGATTTGTAAAGCTATGGGATAAAGAGGCCACAAAAATATTACTTGAAGATGGGGTTATTATTGACATTCAAATATAGAAACATATAGGGATTATTAAGAAAAGTTCTGATTTCAATTCCAAGTATCCTATTGGTAATCAAAATGGAAAATCTAAATACAGCATGGGAAATTCTAGCTTCTACCATGATGAACGAATTCCAGCAGAGATTTATCACGACTTCACACCAGCGTGACTACAACTTGCCCCTCACGCTAAGGTTTTGGAGTCAGGTCTTGAAGTACCAGTGCTTTTGTGGTATGCCTTCAAATTGAAGGAACTCCTTGTCTATATAAAATGCTAATTTTTGTATTGAATTCTACTCACTTTTTACTAGAAGCTTAAGGCAGAAGGAGCTGTTGAGTGAATTACAGGGGAATTAAGAAACTACCCTGAATCCATAGCATTCATGAATTCTAGCCAAATTTTCCATCTAAATCTATCTAGAATCTAATCTTTCTCCAGCTCCAATGTTGCTACCACTGCACAGATAATTCTCACTCCTCACTTGTACTTCTTTAATATTTTGATCATACTTCCTTGTATGGATTCATATAGAGAGATGTGTCTATACAAAAACTATCAGACCCCTAAAAGAAATCTCCTTAAGGATGTACTATAATGTGGTGCTTAAGATATGGGCATGAAAGAGTTCTGGGAAAATGGTACAGTAGAAAGCAACAGAAACCACCTAGACAAAAACTGCACTGGCAGTATCTGTCTGATATAACTAGTTTGGAACTCTGGAGTCTATTAAAGGCTTCTACCTTCTAGGAGAGGGTTTAGATGGTAAACTGCAGTTAATTTTACCCCTTAGAACAGTACCGATTACCCAACAACCATCCCCATCCCCATGACAGACACCAATGTACATGTTCCTGGAGTGGGTTGTACACAGCTTACAGGAATCAGCATGGGAAAAATGAACCTGCCCTTCAAACATCAGAATGTATGCTCTGATTGCTGCTTCTGACCACTGGTACAAGGATGCAGGCAAACATTACTGGTGCACCACCCTGCATTGTGGCAAGCCCCTTACCCTTGGCTGAAGGGCAATCAGGAAATTTAAAGGCCTGGTATTCTGTCTCCCCTTTTCATTTTTTTTTCTCCTTTCCCACTTTGGGAACCAGACATGAAGGAAGAAGATATTCTAAAGCAACTACAAGGGCAGACTTTTGATCATAGTGGTTAATACGCCAGTTAAGATGTCCACATCCCACACTGGAGTACCTGGGTTCAATATCGGGCTCTAGCTCCTGACTCTAGCTCCCTACTAACGCAGACCCTTGTAGGTAGCAGGTGACGGTTCAAATATTTGGGTTACTGCAATACATTTGGGAGACCTGGGTTGAGTTCCAGGCTCCTGGCTATAGCCAGGTCCAGCCTTGGCTGTAGTGGGCATTTGGAGAATGAATGAATGAAGGTGCTCACTCTCTCAAATAAATAAGCTAAAAAATAAAAAATAAAAAAAAAATAAAAAGACCAGCCACATATGAGGAAAACTAGAAAGTGACTGCACAAGTCCAAGGAAAGACATAGGCTCAGAAAAGACACTTGGGGCCAGTGCTGTGGCACAGTAGGTTAATCCTTGTCCTGTGGTACCGGCATCCCACATGGGCACCAGTTCTAGTCCCAGTTGCTCCTTTTCCAGTACAGCTCTCTGCTATGCCCTGGGAAAGCAGTAGAAGATGGGTCAAGTCCTTGGGCCCCTGAACCCGTGTGGGAGACTGGAAGAAGCTCCTGGCTCCTGCCTTCAGATCAGCGCAGCTCCAGCCGTTGCAGCCATTTTGGGAGTGAACCAGCAGACGGAAGACCTCTCTCTCTGTCTGCCTCTCACTGTCTGTAACTCTCTCTCTCAAATAAATAAATAAAAATCTTAAAAAAATAAAAATAATAAACAATAAAAAAGAAAAGACAGTGAGTTTACACCTTAGGCTGATAACTGATATAGAGACAGCTTCGACAATTTTAAAAACACAATAAATGAAAACAAAAAACAGTCTTATGTGTGGGGGAAAATTTTATTTCCAGATTTACCATATTATTACATTTAAATTCCTAGTTTCCTAAAAAAAATAAAACCTTCACAAGGAATACAAAGAAACAGGAAATTATGGTTCAAAGGAACGCAATATTTTTAGCAAGACTTGATGGTAAGTCTGTGAGACAAAGACTTTAAAACAAACTTTTAAGGATGCTTAAGGAACAAGTAATGGAAATATTGTTAAAGAGAGAAAACTAAAAAGAAGTCAAAGAAGACATTCTGGAGTTGAAAAGTATAATAACTGAAGGAAAAATTTTACTACAGGTATTCAAAGGCAAATTTGAATAGGTTAGTAGAAAGAATCAGCAGACATGAAGTTAAAACAATGAAAATTCATGAGTCTGAGCAACAGAAAAAAATAACTGAAGAAAAGTGAATTATTCTAAGAGACCTGTGGAATAACATCAAGCAGACTAATATATAGATTGTGGGAGTTACAGTAGAAGGGAGTGAGGAAGCGGGCAGAGGGAATATTTGAAGAAGTAACAGCTGTAAACTCCCCAAAATTTGATGATATATGTAAATATAAACACCCAAGAATCTCAATGAGCCCCAAGTAGGATGAACTCAAAGAGACTCACAGTGCTCACTGGGGTGAATATTTAGCAAAGCAGCTAAGTCGCCACTTGGGATGCACACATCTCTCTCTCTTTTTTAAAAAAATTTTTTTTTTATTTATTTGAAAGACAGAGATACAGAGAGAGGTAGAGACAGAAAGAGGTCTTCCATCCACTGGTTCACTCCCCAGATGGCCACAACGGCCGGACCTGCGCCGATCCGAAGGCAGGAGCCAGGAGCTTCTTCAGGGTCTCCCACATGGGTGCAGAGGCCCAAAGACTTGGGCCATTCTCTACTGCTTTCCCAGGCCACAGCAGAGAACTGGATCAGAAGAAGAGCAGCTGGGGCTAAAACCAGCACCCATATGGGATGCTGGTGCTTCAGGCCAGGGCTTTAACCTGCTGCGCCACAGCGTCGGCCCCTGAATTGCTGCTTTCTTTTTACTCTTGAATGCAAAGCTGTGAAATCTGAAGAAGATATAATCCCGCTGATTGTGGAACGTGGTAACCTGCCTTTCCAATAAACTGAGGATTATGGGGAAAGAGAGAAACAAATCTATGTTCAATAGAATGACTTAGCTGTGTTGAAAATTATTCAAAATCATTTCAGGTCTGTGGGGTTCTTGCTTCTTCTTAATTTCTTTACAAACACTGCTCATTTTTAAATGAGCAGTGGACCATTTGGCAAGTGACTCAAAATCAGTCCATCTGTTGGTGTTTTGCTATCTTCATTGATAATGATCAGATCTGTGTAATCTCTTGAAATGCACTGTGGAATCATTTTTTTCAGAGCCAGTCCTCTTTTGTAATAAACATGTAAGTTTGGTGTAACCGTGGAGAGCTGTTCACAGAGTCTTAGTGTTCTCCCATGAGGTCTATCTGATGTTGTGATGAAAAGTTGGGAGAAATTTGTTGAAGTAAGAAGCAAATTCATCTGTAGCTTCCTCACAAGCAACCTCTTCATCATTAGGATCTACTATGGTTACTACAGTTTCATCATATTCACGCTGGTTGTCAAGGATCTTGGGTACAGGTTTTGGTGGAACCTTATCACCAAAGGCCTCTCCCTGCTTTTTAAGTTTTTTCTTAGCTGCCAACTTTTTTTTTTTTTGGACAGGCAGAGTGGACAGTGAGAGAGAGAGACAGAGAGAAAGGTCTTCCTTTTTTCCATTGGTTCACCCCCCAATGGCTGCTGCCAGCGCACCACACTGATCCAAAGCCAGGGGCCAGGTGCCTCTCCTGGTCTCCCATGCAGGTGCAGGGCCCAAGCACTTGGGCCATCCTCCACTGCCTTCCCTGGCCACAGCAGAAAGCTGGACTGGAAGAGGAGCAACTGGGACAGAATCCGGCACCCCGACCGGGACTAGAACCTGGGGTGCCGGCGCCGCAGGCAGAGGATTAGCCTAGTGAGCCACTGCACGGCCTAGCTGCCAACTTTTCCTTGCTCTGCTGTTGCTTCCACCACATGAACGTCAAGTGTCGCGGCTGTTTGTTCTTATCTCGGAAATGCTGACACCTGGAGGAAATGCAGCTGCTTTCGGAGGCTGACCCTGCTTTCTGTCGCCCCATCCCCGGAGACTGCAGCCTCCTATGGTTCTTCAGTAGCGGCTTTCCTTTTCAGGTTTTTCTTCCCCACGGAGCCAGTGTTATCTGCTCGCTGCCTTCCCCATTATGTTGGGTTTTTTTGCCAAGAAGGGGAATTTAAACATTTAGCTACCAAAAAAACCTCAGCTGAACCTAAAAGAAGGTATTCATGCAGGAGATGAAGGACAAAAATACAATATCTACAAAACAAAGAGCAAAATGATAGAAGTCCTTCCTTATCAGTACTTCAGATTTCACTTAAATTTAAAATTTAATTACTTTAAATGGCTTAAACACCCCAGCAAAAAAAAAACATATTAGTATGATGACTTTTGAAAAATAAAATAACCAAGGCCCAGTGTAGCAGGTAAAGCCACCTCTTGAGGGACTGGCATCTCATATGGGCACCACTGGAGTCCCGGCTGCTCCACTTCCGATTCCCTGGGAAAAGCATCAGAAGGTGGCTCAAGTGCTTGTGCTCCTGCTACCCTCCTGGGAGACCTGGAAGTAGCTCCAGGCTCCAGGCTTTAGACTGGCCAAGCCCCAGCTATTGCAGCCATTTAGGGAGTGAACCAGCAGAAGGAAGACCTCTCTTTCTCTGTCTCTCTCTCTGTCTCTCTCTCTGTAAGTCTTTCATGTAAATAAATAAATTTAAAAAAAAAGTACATTTAGGGGCCACCACTGTGGCATAGGGAATAAAGCCACCGCCTGCAGTGCCAGCATCACATAAGGGCGCCAGTTCAAGTCCCGGCTGCTCCTCTTCCAGTCCTGCTACCTGCTAATGGCTTGGGAAGGCAGTGGAAGATGACCCAAATCTTTGGGCCCCTGCACCTGCATGAGAGACCTGAAAGAAGCTCCTGGCTCCCGGCTTCAGATCAGCCCAACTCCGGCCGCTGTGGCCATTTGGGGAGTGAACAGATGGTAAACCTCTCTCTCTGCCTCTGCCTCTCTGTAACTCTGCCTTTTAAATAAATGAATAAATCTTTTTTTTTTAAAAAAAGTACATTTAAAATAAATAAAAAATTTAAAACCCATAATCCAACTACACTGTACCTATGAGAGACTCACTCACCTTGGACCTTAAGATACAAATAGCCTGAAAGTGAAAGGATAGAAAAATATTCTATGCAAATAGAAACCAAAAGAGGGCAGGAGTGGCTATACTAATATTAGACAAAATAGACTTCAAATCATAAAAGGCTATAAGCAACAAAAGATATCACATATTGATAACAGATCAGCAAGAAGATATAACAATGATAACTATTTATGTACTTTATGACAGACCAACAAAATACATGCAAAAACTGACAGGACTGAAGAGAGAAGTAAAAGTTCTTCAGTAATAGATGGAGATTTCAATGTCCCACTCTCAAGGACAGATAAAACAAGACAGCAGTAAGGAAACAGAGAATTTAAGCAACACAAAAAATAGCTATATCTAATAGACACACACAGAACCAGCTACCCAACAACAGCAGCATGTACATTCTTCTAAAATGCACATGACATTTCCCAGGATACGGCACATGGTGGACCACAAGTCAAGTCTCAACAGATCTTAAAAGATAGAGATTAAACAAAGTATCTTCTCTCACCATAAGAGGATGCAGATAGATATTAGTAGCAGAAATAAAATGGGAAAATTTACAAAACTGTGGAAATCAAACAATACACTCCCAAACAACCAAGTGGCCAAAGAAGAAATCACAAGAGCAATTAGAAAATATTTAAAGCTAAATGAAATGAAAATACTAGCATACCATAATTATAAGGGACAGCAAAAGCAGTACTAAGGGGGAAATTTATAAGTACAAACACTTACACTAGAAAATAGAAAAGATATCCAATCAACAACTTAACTTTATAACTTAAAAACTAGAGAAAGAAGAATGAACTAAACCTAAGGCTAACCAAGGAATGAAATAATAAACACAGCAGCAGTAAACAAAAAAAGAGAAAAGAAAATGAATGAAACCAAAAGCTAATTCTTTGAAAAGAGCAACAAAATTGAAACTCATTATCTAGATACACTATGAAAAATAAAGAAGTCTCAAATCACTAACATCAGAAAAGAAAATGGGGCCATTACTACCAATCCTACAAATATAAAAATGCTTTTAAGAGAGTGCTATGAACAACAGTGTATCAATAAATTGGGTAACTAAGGTGAAAGGGACAATTTCTAGAAAGAAAAAACTTTCCAAGATTAAATAAGGAAGATATACAAAATCTTAAGAGACCTATAAGCAGCAAGGAAATTGAATCAATAATCAGAAATCTAACAACAGAAAGCCATGAAGCAGATGCTTCAGAAGGGAATTCCACCAAACATTTAAAGAATCAATGCCAATTCTTTTTCTACTTTCCCAAAATATTAAGGGGAGGAAGGAAAACTTTCAAATTCATTTTATGAGGTCAGCATCACCCTGATACCAAATGCAGAGAAAGACAATATAAGAAAAGAAAGTGATAGGCCAATATTCCTGAAAGATATTGATGCTAAAATCCGCAACAAAACACTAGTGATTGAATTCAATACCACAATAATAGGATCAGATGCCATGACTGTATAAAACTTACCGCTGGAACGCACAAATAGTCCAACATACAGAAATCAATCAATGGAGTGCACTGGTTAACACTACTTGGGATGCCGACAATCCATGTTGAAGTGCCTGAGTTTGCTTCCTAAATCCACTCTCAGTTCTAGCTTCCTGATAATGTATACCTTGAGAAGTAGCAAGAAATAGCTTGAGTAGTCATATCCTTGCCTTTGACCTGGCCCAGTTCTGGCTATTGCAAGAATCTGGGGAGTGAACAACCAGATGGGAGATCGGTATCTCTCCCCGCTCTCTGTCTCCCTATATCAAGTAAATAAAATAATTTTTAAAGATCAATTTATGTGACATATCACATTAACAGAAGGAAGGGTAGACATCACATGATCATCTCACTAGATGCATAAAAAGCTCTTGATAAAATTGAACATAATTTCATGATTAACAAACTATGACTGGAAGTACCATAACATAATAAAAGCCCACAGCAAGCATAGTATTCAACAGTGAAAGTCTGATAGCTTTTTCTCTAAGATTATGAACAAAGCAAGGATGCCTGCTTTTAGCACTTGTACTGACTATAGTACTGACAGGCAAGAAAAATAAGTAAAAGGCATTGAAATTGAAAATGAAGAAGTAAAATTATCTGCTTATAGATTACATGACTTTTTAAGTAGGAAAACCTAAAGATCACACACACACACACCCAAAAAACCCTGTTAGAACTAATAAATGGGGGCTGGCGCCATGGCTCACTTGGCTAATCCTCCGCCTGCGGCGTCGGCATCCCATATGGGTACTGGGTTCTAGTCCTGGTTGCTCCTCTTCCAGTCCAGCTCTCTGCTGTGGCCCAGGAAGGCAGTGGAGGATGGCCCAAATGCTTGGGCCCTGCACCCGCATGGGAGACCAGGAGGAAGCACCTGGCTCCTGGCTTCGGATCCGCATAGTTCCAGCCGTAGCGGCCATTTTGGGGGGTGAACCAATGGAAGGAAGACCTTTCTCTCTGTCTCTCTCTCTCACTGTCTATCTGTCAAATAAATTAAAAAAAAAAGAAAATATTCCTTTAAAAAAAAGAACTAATAAATGAATTCAGCAAATTAACAGGTTACAAAGAGGTTACAAAGTCAGCACACAAAAATCAGTTGTGTTTTCTACACTAACAACAAATAATTTGCAAAGGAAATTATAAAGCCAATTCCATTTATAATACAACAAAAAGAACAAAATACTTAATGATTAACTTAACCCAAGAGGTAAAAATATTTGTGCAATGGGAACCACAAAACACCGCTGAAAGATACTAAAGACACAAACAAATGGAAACACATTCAGGTTCATGGATTAGAAGACTGAATATTGCTAAGATGTGAATACTTCCCAAGGTAATTTGAAGAGCCAATGCAATCCTTATCAAAATTGCAATGATGTTCTTTGTAGAACAGAAAAACCTATTCTAAAATTCCTTGTGGAATCTCAAAGAACCCAAAATACCCAAAACAATATTGAAAAAAGGTAACAAAGCCAGGGGACTCACATTTCCTATTTCAAAACTTACTACAAAGCTACAGTAATCAAAAGTGTTGTGCTGGCATAATGACAGATATAGAGAAAAGTGAAACAGAACAAAGAGCTAAGTTAATCATTGCCTATTGGTCAAGTGATTTTTTTTTTCATTAGAGACAGGGAGAGACTGATAGAGTTTCTATTCACTGGTTCACTCCCCAAATGCCTGCAATAGCCAGTCCTGCCTAGGCCAAAGCCAGGAGCCAAGAGCTTAGTCCAGGTCTTCTTTATCTGTGGTAGGGACTCACTCAATGAGTCATCACTTGCTGCCTCCCAGGTTCTCCATTAGCAGAATGTTAGCATTAAGAGCCACAGCTCTTGAACCCAAGCACTCTGACATGGGATGTAGGCATTCTAACCAGTGTCTTAGTCACTAGGCCAATTGCTACCCCTAGTCAAATGACTTTTGACATGAAGGTCAAGACCATTCAGTGAAGGAAAGGGAAGTCTTTAATAAATGGTGCTTGGAAAACTAGTATACACAAAAATTAAATCAAAGTGGATCAAAGACTTAAATGTAAGACTAAAAAGCATAAAACTCTTAGAAGTGAACCTGGGAAAAAAATTTTTTTAAATACTTATCCATTTGAAAGACAGAGTGACAAAGAGAGAGAAAGACAGAGAAAGAGATCTTCCATCTGTTGGTTCACTTCCCAAAAGGCCCCAACATCCAGGGCTGGGCCAGGCTAAAACCAGGAGACAACAACTCCATCCAGATCTTCCTCACGGGTGGCCAAGGCCCAAGTACTTGGGCCATCTTCCACTGCTTTCCCAGATGCATTAGCAAGGAGCTGGATAACACCCGGAGCAGCTAGAGCTTGTACCGGCACTCTGATATGAGATGCTGGCATTGCAGGTGACAGCTTAATCCATGGTGGCAAAATACTGGCCTGGATAAAAGTTTTATGACACTGGATTTGGCAGGGAGTTTTTGGATATGACAGCAAAGGCATAGGCAACGAAGGAAAAAATATTAAATTGAACTTCATGAACATTTTAAAATTTTGTGCATAAAAATATACTATCAACAGACTGAAAAGATACAAACCACAGCATAGGAGAAAATGCAAATCATGCACTTATGGATTCATAGTAAGAATACATACAAAACTCCTAGAACTCAACAACGAAAACTCAACTCAAAAATGGGCAAAGGACTTGAATGTTCTCCAAAAACGTATACAAACAGCCAAGTAGTACATGAAAAGATACTCAGCATCACTAGTCATTGGGGAGATGTAAATCAAATACACAAGGAAGCACTATCTCATAGCAATTAGGATGGTTACTATCAAATTAACCAGAAAGAGCAAATTACAAGTGTTGGCAAGGATGTGAGGAAATTGGAACTTATGCACACTGTTGGTGAAAATGTAAAATGATACAACTGCTGTGGAAACAATATAGTGGTTTATCAAAAGCTTAAAAATAGAATTACCATATAATCCAGCATTTCTGTCTCTGGGTTTATTCCTCAAAGAATTGAAAGGAGGATCTCTAAGAGCTGTTTATACAGCCAGCTTCATAGCAGCATTACTCATAATAGCTAAAAATAGAGGCAACTTAAGTTCACTAATGGATGAATAGATAAGCAAAATGTATTATATAAATACAAGAAGAAATATTTAGCTATATAAACAAAAAAATGTGTCATATTCTATGTTTATGAGCCTTGAGGACATTATATTAAGTGAAATAAGCCAGTAAAAAAGACAAATATTGTATGATTCCATATATACAAGGTACTTAGAGTAGTACTAAGCACTCAAAAATATAAGTGATGGTGGTTCTTATTACTCAGACAATTCTATCAGCACTTGGCGAATTACAAAACACATAGTACAGACTCAATAAGTGTTTGGAGAAGAAATCATTGGCTACTTCTTTGATTATTGCTTCATTTCAGGATGATATAAAGAATAAAAATTGTTCATGAAGATTGTGACTGACAAAAGTCTTGAGTTCTAATGGCATTCTTTTTGTAGAAATAAATAAGATGAACTGGAAATATTAATATTGATGAATGAATAAAGACAATATATATGTCACAAATATAACATAATATAATCCATAGATATGTATTTTATGCATATTTATATTTATGATGGATATTTTTAGCCATGAAAATGAGGACAAAATCCTGCCATTTATGACAGTACAGATGAACCTGGAGGATATTATGCTAAGTGAAATTAAAAATTTTGAAAGACAAATACTTCATGATCTCAATTATATGCAGAATCTAAAAAGCAGAAGGGCACTCCCTAAAGAGTGGCAGTTGAGAGGAATGGGAAGACGTCGGTCAATGAGTACAAACTTGCAGAGTTATCAGATGAGCGAGTTCTGGAGACCAAATATATAGCATGATGACTACAGTTAATAACAATGCATGATGTACTTGAAATCTGCTAAGGGGATAGAGCCTAAATATTCTCTCAAAACACACACACACACACACACACACACACACACACAAGTAAATACATGAAGTGAAGGATAGGTTCATCGGCTTCACTGTAATGATCATCTCACAGTGTCTATAAACAGGAAAACATCATGCTGTACATCTTAAGCCTATACAATTTTTATTTGTCAATTATATCTCAAAAATCAAAGAAAATAAATAAATAAATCAGTAAGAATTTGGGGGATGGGGGCGCTGTGGCACAGTAGGTTGATCCTCTGCCTGCAGCGCCAGCATCCCATATGGGCATCAGTTCTAGTCGCAGCTGCTGCTCTTCCGATCCAGCTCTCTGCTGTGGCCTGGGAAAGCAGTGGAAGATGGCCCAACTTGAATGTCTGCACCTACATGGAAGACCCAAAAGAAGCTCCTGGCTCCTGGCTTCGGATCAGCTCAGCTCCAGCTGTTGTGGCCATTTGGGGAGTGAACAGTAGATGGAAGACCTTTCTCTCTGTCTCTACCTCTCACTGTTTGTAATTCTACCTCTCATACAAATAAATAAAATCTTTAAAAAAAGAATTTAAAGAGTTTCTTAGATTTTTTTTCTGAAAAGGTAACACAATAAGCACAAAGAAAAAAAGTTCATTATTATATCATAGGCATTTTTTTCATGTACTTTCTCATTTTAAGGATTTGATCAATTGCTAAATCTAATTCAGGAAGATTATTTTTTACAGAACTTGTACATAATGTGAATAAGGATTTAATTTGAAATGAAGGTCCTATTTAAATACCATTTTTAATTCAATCCTTTTTTTCCCTGATAATAGCTTTACATGTTGCCATCCCTAAACTACTAGAAATTTTAAGCAGACCAAGAATTTGGAGTGATAAAATATAGGAATCATTCTGGATTGAAATGTACCCAAAGTGATAGACCATGTTGACTTAACATGTTGTATATCCTTTCAGTAAAGATAAATTAAAAAACAAAATTGTCTTTTAAAATAAAAAATTGGTATATAAACAGAAGTTTACCAATTTTTAAAATCTAATTTCATTTTATGAAAACAATGCCTTTTTGTGAAAGTAAACATCATATTAAACTTACCAACTGTATGAGGAGTCTTCAAAAAGTTCATGGAAAATGCATACTATGAAAACTATGCATGGATTTCAAAATGTTTTTTTTTTTAATTTTTTTTGACAGGCAGAGTGCACAGTGAGAGAGAGAGACAGAGAGAAAGGTCTTCCTTTGCCGTTGGTTCACTCTCCAATGGCCGCCGTGGCTGGTGCACCGCGCTGATCCGAAGGCAGGATCCAGGTGCTTCTCCTGGTCTCCCATGGGGTACAGGGCCCAAGCACTTGGGCCGTCCTCCACTGCACTCCCTGGCCACAGCAGAGAGCTGGCCTGGAAGAGGGGCAACTGGGACAGAATCCGGCGCCCCGACCGGGACTAGAACTTGGTGTGCAGGCGCCGCAAGGCGGAGGATTAGCCTAGAGAGCCGCGGCGCCAGCTCAAAATGTTTTTGCACTGAAATAAACTTCACTTTTAATTCCATTTTTTTCCAAAGGCTTTTTAAAGTACCCCTGCGCTAGCGTCCTAGTGCTTCCATAATAAATTATAACAAACTGGGTGGCTTCAAGTAACACAAATGTCTGCTCTAGCAGTTCTGGAGCTGGATGTGTGAAATCAGATGGTAGGGCCGTGTGCCCTCCGTCTTCACATGATTATCCTTCCTCTCTGTGCATCTGAGTAGCTGTGGGTTTTCCCTTTTAAGTCCTTGGATTTAGGGCCCACCTTACCCCAGTAGGACCTCATTTAATTTACTGAATGTCATTTGCAAAGACCCTATTTCCAAATAAGACCGCATTCTGAGTTTCTTGGTAAACATGAATTTTCTAGGGGATGCTATTAAATCTGGGGAACTCTATTAAATCTAGTATTAACAGCAGGAAGAGTAATAGTTATTATTCTTATAATTTGGTGCTCAAAGCATCTAGTTAGTTCTACTTCAGTCTATTTTAAATGACAGCTTAAATGTTAATTCAGCAAAACCTGGTGGAATTCCAAAGCCAAATTAAGATCAATGCTAGTGAACATCACTTCTGGTGTAGCCGTCTATATACTTAATCCTTAAACGTCACAGACAAAATGAAACAAATATTTTTGAGGTCTAGTTACATCTTATAGTGAATCAACTTTTTTATTCCTTTATTTTCATTTGTTGAATATTTTACTTTCATTATAAAGCAAATTTGTTCAAAAAGGTATTTTAAAGTGTATTCGGGCTGGCGCCGCGGCTCACTAGGCTAATCCTCCGCCTAGTGGCGCCGGCACACCAGATTCTAGTCCCGGTTAGGGTGCCGGATTCTGTCCCGGTTGCCCCTCTTCCAGGCCAGCTCTCTGCTATGGCCAGGGAGTGCAGTGGAGGATGGCCCAGGTGCTTGGGCCCTGTACCCCATGGGAGACCAGGAAAAGCACCTGGCTCCTGGCTCCTGCCATCGGATCAGCGCGGTGCGCCGGCCGCAGCACGCCGGCCGCGGCGGCCATTGGAGGGTGAACCAACGGCAAAGGAAGACCTTTCTCTCTGTCTCTCTCTCTCACTGTCCACTCTGCCTGTCAAAAAAAATAAAAATAAAAAAAAATAAAGTGTATTAAGTGTGCTCGCTTTGGCAGCACATATACTAAAGTGTATTAAGTGATGTCATAATAAACTTTTATTCAAAAAATTCCTAAATACCCTACAAATTTTTATGCCTGTGAGTGCTAAGATCTCAGAATTTCTATAATAAATGTGCAACTATAATTTTCTAATAAATATATGCATAAGTCATTTATAACAATAGTAATATACATCACTTGTTGTACAATTATCCAAATTCATGTTGTCTCAATTTGTGTGTCTCTCAAATCTCCAAGTAGTGTTAGGATCATGATTTTCAGGTTTTAATGAACATAATTTTATTATAATAGATTTTATGGATGCAGTAAAATTGAGGCAGATTAGAATGCTAACTGCACAGGCTAAAAAGCAGAATTCCTGTATTCAGAAAAAAAAAAAACAAGTATTAATATATGAAAGTACATATCTTCCCCCACCATCAATAAGTCAGTCATTTAACAATAGCTCTCTCTTTAAAAAAAAAAAAAGACTTATTTATTTACTTATTCATTTATTTGAAAGTCACTGGGGTACACAGAGTTAAACTGCTACCTATCAGAATCCCACTAGCTTCTTCATTTGCGATCCAGCTCCCTGCTAATGCACCTGGGAAAACAGCAGAAGATGGCCCAACTCCTTGGGCCTTTGAATCCAGGTGGGAGATCCAAATGAAACTCCTGACTCCTGGCTTCCACTTGACCGAACTCAATCTGATGCAGCCATTTGGGAAGTAAGCCACTGAGATATGGAAGATATCCCTCTCCCTCACCTTCTCCCTCTCTGTAATTCTGCCTTTCAAATAAGTACATAAATCTTTGGGGGGAAAAATCCCTCATTCCTTCATAATCAAGTTCAATACAATTTCTCGAAAATATTCCCTAACCACCCCAGTCCAAATAAATTTGTCTTTTCAAACAACATGAGCGTGTATCATCTTATTATACAAGTCTTTCCTGATTCACCAGCTAGATTTAAGATTCAACAAATCAGCAACCCTTCGTTATGCTTTTTTGTATTCAATCCACACAACAGATACAACCATCTTTATTGCATAAAATATGGGAAGAGAATGAGCTCTAAAAGATTTTAGAATTCTTCAAAAAGAAACAGAATTCACTAATTAATTCTAAAAACTTTTTGGGGGTGGGCACTTAGCAATCAGTCAGGCACAGTGTGGGTGCCAAGGGTATAAGGATGAATAAAACAGAATATTTGACTTCCAAGCTTAGCAACATCAAAAACGTACCGAGGCCTGTAAATCTGCATCTTCACCTAGTTCTAGATATACCTGGTCTGCTCTAAGTGAGGGTCCTGTATATACTCTGAAGATGGCAAGGTGATTCTGGGGACCTGACTCTCTTGATCTCTTCTCAAAATCTGACTAAGAATTCCTAAAGAAAAGCTTTACTAATACTTCCTTGATCTCTTCAAAACCAAGGACACAGATCCAAGATGTTTGAATAGGGTGCAGACCTACTAAATTCTGCTGCTCTGGGATATGAAAAGAACAAAGGAAGGACCACGTCTGACTGATGGAAATTTCCAGCAAAAAAGACAGAAAACAACAAAGACTCTCTGGGACAGGAGGAGAGGATACAGAGGCACCACTGCAGCCAGCCACATGGTACAGCCACCATCTTACTATGTCAAGATAGGAAGAGATTGGCTCAGTCTGCCACTTGCAATTCTAGCTGAGGATGAATTTCCCAGACAACAACTAGGGAGCTGACAACAGCCTGGGGAGCTGACAGCGGTCTGAGCAATAGCCAAGCTTGGAGCAAAGAAGCTGCATTGCTTCCTTTCCCTCCCCCAGTCCTGCAGATCGCCATACTTGGTAGTGAAGTTACACAGCATTCCTCTGTTCCACTCCTTGCAGCATCAGAATCGGTCAGAGCAACATATGGGGCAAAGGACAGATCCCCCCATCCTACAACTATGGAAGTTACGGGGCATTAGCCCCAGAGCTACATTCATGTATTCTAAGTGAGCCAGGAGGATTTTCCTTACCTTCTGAGGGCTAACATCAGAAACAGCCCATAAAAAATCTGCTCCCACCCAGGTAGAACTGGGTAATGACCTCACTATTCTCTGCAACACCAGGACTATAACAATTACTTCTAAGTTTCTCAGTGTCACTAAAACCTATCCAGTGGACATGGGGAGGAACCTACCTGCATTCCAACACTCTGGACTCATACCCTCCAAAGCAAAATCTCCTGTATACCTTGTGGTCACTCTGTAGGACAAGAGCAGGGTCCAGATCACATCCCCTAATCCTAGGACTAGGGCTGTTGGTATTATAAGCCACAGCATAGGTTGGATCCACCTGTATCACACAGTTGGTATGACAAGCCCTGGGATCACTCAAGCTTACCAGTAGGACAAGGGAAAAGCCATCCTGTCTCTCTCAGCACCAAGAACAAGGCCTTGGCTATCAGTATCACCAGGGAGACTGACACCAAACTCTCTGTAGACCAAAGATACATAATCTAGGAACACATATTCACCTCAAAGTTACACTTCTATCCCTATGAAGTATAGTAGACTATACACCACTGTGTCACTTACCAACACAACTGTCATTGATTAAGACAAAAGAAATCACTCAGAGACTATACTTCCGGCACACCTACCAAAGAAAAACTAACAAGTCAAGTGATACCCTGCATTCCAGCTAAACCATAAACTATTTTCCAATAAAACCTACTCCATAAAGAAGAGATAAATCCACTAGATGGACAGACATCAATGAGGAGACACATGAAAAAGCAAGGTAGCATGATGCCTCCAAAAGAACACAATCTTCCAGAATTACTGGAATTTCCTGAACTGAAGGAAATCTATGAAATGACAGATACAGAATTCAAAATGAGGATTTTAAGGAAACTCAATGAGATGCAAGAGAATATAGATAGACATATTAAAGAAATGAGGAAATCAGTGAATGACATGAATGAAAACATTACTAAGGAGATAGAACTGATTAAGAAGAACCAAATACAAATTTTGGAGATGAAATCTTCAATCAGTGTAATAAAAAATATGACTGACAGCTTTAACAGCAAAATAGACCAAATGGAGGAAAGAATTCCCGACCTAGAGGACAAGAAGTTCTAACCTAGAGGACAAGACAAAAATAAAAGAGAAAAGAATTCAAAGGAATGAACAACATCTATGTGGAATATAGGATACCATTCAATGACCAAATAATCATATTATAGTAATTCCTGAAGGAGAAGAAAAGGAAAAAGGCATTGAACACCTGCTAAATGAAATAACCATTGAAAATTTCCCAGGTCTTGAAACAGACATGGACATCCAGATACAAGAGGTTTAAAGAACCCCAAATAGACTCAGCCAAAAAAGATTTCTTAAGCATACTCTTGTCAAATTGTCAAAAGTTAAAGACAAGGAGAGAATCTTAAAGACAGTAAGGGAAAAGTATCAAGTTACATATAAAGGAAAACCATTCAGAATAACATCAGACTTCTCAGCGGAAACCCTACAGGACAGCAGAGAGTGGGATTCAAGGTCTTAAAAAACTTCCAACCAAGAATATTACATCCAGTGCAGCTATCCTTTAAAAGTAAGGAGAGGGGCTGGAGCTGTGGTGTAGCAGGATAAGCATCCTCCTGCATCACCAGCATTCCATAAGGGGACCAGTTGGAGTCCTGGCTGTTCCACTTCTGATCCAACTCCCTGCTAATGGCCTAGGAAAACAGTGGAAGATAGCCCAAGTGCGTGGGCCTCTGCACCCACATGGGAGACCCAGTAGAAGCTCCTGGCTCCTAGCTTCAAGTCGGCTCAGCTCCAGCCATTTGTGGACTATTGGGGAATGAACCAGTGGATGAAAGACTCTGCCTCTCAAGTAAATAAACAAATCTTAAAAAAGTGAAGGAGAAATAAGGTATTTTCCAGGTAAATAAAAACAGAGAATTCACCACCACCAGACCAGCCTTATAAGAAATTCTGAAGGGTGCCCTCCATTAGAAGTAAACATGAAAACATATGACACCACCAAATTCACTAACAGAGCAGGTAGAAATATTATCCAATCAACAAAATGTCAGGTCTTAGTTCTTATCTATCAGTACTAACCTTGAATGTAAATGGATTAAATCCAGCAATCGAAAAACTAATATTGGCTGAAGGAATTAAAAAAACAACAAAAAAAGTTCTCACTACATGCTGCCCACAAGAAACTCACTTCACAAACAAAGATACACATAGAATGAAAGTGAAGGGTTGGAAAAGGATATACCAGGCAAACGGAAACCAAAAGTGAGCAGGTGTAGCTACCCTGATATCAGATAAAACAGACTTGAAATCAAAAACAGTAAAAAGAGATAAAGAAGGACATTGTATTTTGATAAACAGTTTAATTCAGCAAGAGGATGTAGCAATCATAAATATATCTGTATCCAAAACAAAACCACCCAGATATATACAGCAAATACAATAAGACCAAAAGGGAGAGAGACACTCCAATGCAATAATAGTGAGTGACCTCACTCTCATCAATGGACAGATCACCCAGACAGAAAAGCAGCAAAGATACACTGGAATTGAAACATACTATTGAGCAAATGGACCTAACAGATATTTATAGGACATGTCACCCAATAGTTAAAGAATATACATTCTTCTTATCAAGACATGGAATATTTTCTAGGACACAGCATATATTAGGCCACAAATTATGTCTCAGCAAATTTAAAAAGACTGAAATCATACCATGTATCTTCTCAGACCAGAAAGAAATAAAAATAGAAATCAGGAGATTGCCAATAGGGGACGGAGGCAAGATGGCGGAATAGGAAGGGAGCACACGGATAGTCCGGGGAGAGATAGTTTAATAAAAGTGGAGATACTGCAGGTTCAAGGAAGAGTAGGGGAGGAAACAGCAGAAGAAACTCTTCCGGAACGGGTGATTCACAGCGGACCTGCGTGGAGAGCGTGGGAGCCCACAGTTCGGGACACCAGTGGCAGACTCAACACACCAGCGCTGGAACACGAGGTGAGCCGAACCTCAATAGCCCGAGACACCAGCAGGCAAGCGGAGAGAGGAGACTAGAGGGAACGACCCCCGGGGGGGGGGGGAGTTCACCAGGTTAACTGGAAGAGAGAGAGAGAGAAAAAAAAAAAAGGTGACTGGGTGAGCAAGACAAAGAGCAGGCGCCATCTTGGACATACGTCATAAGCAGAGCGACCTCAGGTCTGCAGCGGCCCTGAGCCTAGCAAAAAAACCTGACTCTGGGCAGGGCGAATTAACAGGAGATTAGGACCTAGTAAATTTGTGGTGCTACTGAACTGAGACTGTGAAAAAAGAGACGGTGGGGGAGAGAACTCACGGAATTCACGTGAGCACTCTCCAGAGACGCTACAATTCCGTAACTTTGGCAACCCAGTGGGAGACTGAAGGAGAATTTGAGCCCACTCTGAGGGCCGAACAGATTCCCTGTGTGGTCCTTGGGAAAGAGCTTCCAATCTCTGGCTCCTGTGGGTATATCATTTGCCTGCTAACTACCTCCAACTTCGTTCAGCTGTGCGGAATTACTTCCCTTTTGAATCAAAAAAAAAAAAAAAAAAAAGAAAGAGAGAGAGATTTACCACGCCTAACCTGGGAGTGTCACCTTTGGCACACCAAACAGAGCTCTCAGGCCACACCCATCTCAAGCCCTAAGGCTCCATCAAAAACAGATAGTCCACTTAATCTAGAGTCATAGTATAACAAGAAAAAGCACCACAGTGAAGAAACCAAATATCTCCAATATGCCAAATAACAAACGCAAAAACCGAGGTAATAAAAACAAGGAAGTCACCATGACGCCCTCAAATGAAAAAGACACCCCAATTCAAGATTATGAAGATGATGACATAGAAGAAATGCAAGAAGCAGATCTCAAAAAATTGATAAGAACATTAAGAAGTTCTCAAAAACAAATTCTTGAACTACAGAAATCCTTAATGGACAAGATAGAAAATCCTTCTCGTGAAAATGAAATATTAAGAAGGAATCAAAATGAAACGAAACAACTAGTACAACAGGAAACTATGATAGTGACTGAAGTGAAGAATTCAATAGATCAAATGAAAAACACAATAGAGAGCCTTACAAACAGAATGGGTGAAGCAGAAGAGAGAATATCGGACTTAGAAGACAGAGAACAGGAAAGGATACAGTCAGACCAAAGAAAAGAAGAGGAAATTAGAAATCTAAAACATATTGTCGGGAATCTTCAGGATACTATTAAAAAACCCAACATTCGGGTTCTAGGAGTTCCTGAAGGCATGGAGAGGGAGAAAGGATTAGAAGGCCTTTTTAGTGAGATATTAGCAGAAAATTTCCCAGGTTTGGAGAAGGACAGAGAAATCCTAGTACAGGAAGCTCACAGAACCCCTAATAAACACGACCAAAAGAGATCCTCACCACGACACGTTGTAATTAAACTCTCCACAGTGAAACATAAAGAAAAGATCCTAAAATGTGCAAGAGAGAAACGTCAGATTACTCTCAGAGGATCTCCAATCAGACTCACAGCTGACTTCTCATCAGAAACTCTACAAGCTAGGAGGGAATGGCGAGATATAGCCCAGGTACTAAGAGAGAACAACTGCCAGCCCAGAATATTATATCCTGCAAAGCTCTCATTTGTGAATGAAGGTGAAATAAAGACTTTTCATAGCAAACAGAAATTGAAAGAATTTGTCGCCACTCGTCCAGCCCTGCAACAGATGCTTAAAGATGTGTTACACACAGAAACAAAGAAACACGGTCATCAATATGAAAGAACATAAAGGAAGGAAACCTCACAGCAAAAGATCACAGGGAATTCAAAGCATATATTTGAACTTATCTTTGGCAAATGGCAGGGCAAAGTTACCACTTATCATTAGTCACATTGAACGTGAATGGCCTGAACTGTCCAGTTAAAAGACACCGATTGGCTGATTGGGTTAAGGAACAAAACCCATCTATTTGCTGCTTACAAGAAACACATCTTTCCAACAAAGATCCATACAGACTGAAAGTGAAAGGCTGGAAAAAGATATACCATGCCAACAGAAATGAAAAAAGAGCGGGCGTAGCCATCTTTATATCAGACAACATAAACTTAGCACAAAAACTGTTAAGAGAGACAAAGAGGGGCACCATATAATGATTAAGGGATCAATACAACAAGAAGATATAACAATTATCAATGTATATGCACCTAAATACAGGGCACCAGTTTATCTAAAAGATTTATTAACGGACTTAAAGGGAGACTTAGACCCCAATACAATAGTACTGGGGGACTTCAATACTCCACTCTCAGAAATAGACAGATCAATAGGACAGAAGATCAACAAGGATACAGTAGATTTAAACGACACTATAGCCCAAATGGATCTAACAGATATCTACAGAACTTTCGATCCTACAGCTAAAGATTTTACATTCTTCTCAGCAGTACATGGAACCTTCTCTAGGATTGACCACATACTAGGCCATAAAGCAAGTCTCAGCAAATTCAAAAGAATTAGAATCATACCATGCAGCTTCTCAGACCATAAAGGAATGAAGTTGGAAATTAGCAACTCAGGAATCCCTAGAGCATACGCAAACACATGGAGATTGAACAACATGCTCCTGAATGAACAATGGGTCATAGAAGAAATCAAAAGAGAAATCAAAAATTTTCTGGAAGTAAATGAGGATAACAGCACAACATACCAAAACTTATGGGACGCAGCAAAAGCAGTGTTAAGAGGAAAGTTTATATCAATAGGTGCCTACATCAAGAAATTGGAAAGGCACCAAATAGAGGAGCTTTCAATTCACCTCAAGGATCTAGAAAACCTACAGCAAACCAGACCCAAATCTAGTAGGAGAAGAGAAATAATTAAAATCAGAGAAGAAATCAACAGGATTGAATCAAGAAAAACATTCCAAAAAATCAGCCAAACGAGGAGCTGGTTTTTTGAAAAAATAAACAAAATTGACACCCCATTGGCCCAACTAACTAAAAAAAGAAGAGAAAAGACCCAAATCAATAAAATCAGAGATGAAAAAGGAAACGTAACAACAGACACCACAGAAATAAAAAGAATCATCAGAAATTACTACAAGGACTTGTATGCCAGCAAACAGGGAAACCTATCAGAAATGGATAGATTCCTGGACACATGCAACATACCTACATTGAACCAGGAAGACATCGAAAACCTAAACAGACCCATAACTGAGACAGAAATTGAAACAGTAATAAAGGCCCTCCCAACAAAGAAAAGCCCAGGACCAGATGGATTCACTGCTGAATTCTACCAGACATTTGAAGAAGAACTAACTCCAATTCTTCTCAAACTATTCAGAACAATCAAAGAAGAGGGAATCCTCCCAAATTCTTTCTATGAAGCCAGCATCACCTTAATTCCTAAGCCGGAAAAAGATGCAGCACTGAAAGAGAATTACAGACCAATATCCCTGATGAACATAGACGCAAAAATCCTCAATAAAATTCTGGCCAATAGAATACAACAACACATCAGAAAGATCATCCACCCAGACCAAGTGGGATTTATCCCTGGTATGCAGGGATGGTTCAACATTCGCAAATCAATCAATGTGATTCACCACATTAACAGACTGCAGAAGAAAAACCATATGATTATCTCAATAGATGCAGAGAAAGCATTCGATAAAATACAACACCCGTTCATGATGAAAACTCTAAGCAAACTGGGTTTGGAAGGAACATTCCTCAATACAATCAAAGCAATCTATGAAAAACCCACAGCCAACATCCTATTGAATGGGAAAAAGTTGGAAGCATTTCCACTGAGATCTGGTACCAGACAGGGATGCCCACTCTCACCACTGCTATTCAATATAGTTCTGGAGGTTCTAGCCAGAGCTATTAGGCAAGAAAAAGAAATTAAAGGGATACAAATTGGGAAGGAAGAAGTCAAACTATCCTTCTTTGCAGACGATATGACTCTTTATTTAGGGGACCCAAAGAACTCTACTAAGAGATTATTGGGACTCATAGAAGAGTTTGGCAAAGTATCAGGATATAAAATCAATGCACAAAAATCAACAGCCTTTGTATACACAGACAATGCCATGGCTGAGGAAGAACTTCTAAGATCAATCCCATTCACAATAGCTACAAAAACAATCAAATACCTTGGAATAAACTTAACCAAGGATGTTAAAGATCTCTACGATGAAAATTACAAAACCTTAAAGAAAGAAATAGAAGAGGATACCAAGAAATGGAAAAATCTTCCATGCTCATGGATTGGAAGAATCAACATCATCAAAATGTCCATTCTCCCAAAAGCAATTTATAAATTCAATGCAATACCAATCAAGATACCAAAGACCTTCTTCTCAGATCTGGAAAAATTGGTGCTGAAATTTATATGGAGGCACAAGAGACCTCGAATAGCTAAAGCAATCTTGTACAATAAAAACAAAGCCGGAGGCATCACAATACCAGATTTCAGGACATACTACAGGGCAGTTGTAATCAAAACAGCATGGTACTGGTACAGAAACAGATGGATAGACCAATGGAACAGAATTGAAACACCAGAAATCAACCCAAACATCTACAGCCAACTTATATTTGATCAAGGATCTAAAACTAATTCCTGGAGCAAGGACAGTCTATTCAATAAATGGTGCTGGGAAAATTGGATTTCCACATGCAGAATCATGAAGCAAGACCCCTACCTTTCACCTTACACAAAAATCCACTCAACATGGATTAAAGACCTAAATCTATGACCTGACACCATCAAGTTACTAGAGAACATTGGAGAAACCCTTCAAGATATTGGCACAGGCAAAGAATTTCTGGAAAAGACCCGGGAGGCACAGGCAGTCAAAGCCAAAATCAACTATTGGGATTGCATCAAATTGAGAAGTTTCTGTACTGCAAAAGAAACAGTCAGGAGAGTGAAGAGACAACCGACAGAATGGGAAAAAATATTTGCAAACTATGCAACAGATAAAGGGTTAATAACCAGAATCTACAAAGAGATCAAGAAACTCCACAAAAACAAAGCCAACAACCCACTTAAGAGATGGGCCAAGGACCTCAATAGACATTTTTCAAAAGAGGAAATCCAAAGGGCCAACAGGCACATGAAAAAATGTTCAAGGTCACTAGCAATCAGGGAAATGCAAATCAAAACCACAATGAGGTTTCACCTCACCCCGGTTAGAATGGCTCACATTCAGAAATCTACCAACAACAGATGCTGGCGAGGATGTGGGGAGAAAGGGACACTAACCCACTGTTGGTGGGAATGCAAACTGGTCAAGCCACTATGGAAGTCAGTCTGGAGATTCCTCAGAAACCTGAATATAACCCTACCATACAACCCAGCCATCCCATTCCTTGGAATTTACCCAAAGGAAATTAAATTGGCAAACAAAAAAAACTGTCTGCACATTAATGTTTATTGCAGCTCAATTCACAATAGCTAAGACCTGGAACCAACGCAAATCAACAGTAGACTGGATAAAGAAATTATGGAACAGATATTCTATAGAATACTATACAGGAGTCAAAAACAATGAAACCTGGTCATTTGCAACAGATTGGAGGAATCTGGAAAACATCATGCTGAGTGAATTAAGCCAGTCCCAAAGGGACAAATATCCTATGTTCTCCTGATCAGAGACAACTAACAGCACCAAAGGGGAAACCTGTTGAAGTGAAATGGACACTATGAGAAACAGTGACTTGATCAGCTCTTGTCCTGACTGTTGATGTACAATGTAATACTTTATCCATTTTAGTATTTTTTTTTTGTTCTAGTACTATTGGTTGAACTCTGTAATTAACACACAATTATTCTTAGGAGTTTAAATTTAACTGAAAAGTGATTTCTGTTAAATATAAGAGTGGGAATAAGAGAGGGAGGAGAAGTACAATTTGGGACATGCTCAAGCTGACTGGCCCCAAATGGTAGAGTTAGAAACGTTCCAAGGGATTCCAATTCAATCCCATCAAGGTGGCATGTACCAATGCCATCTCACTAGTCCAAGTGATCAACTTCAGTTCACAATTGATCACACTGATAGGTCTAAGAGTCAAAGGGATCACATAAACAAGACTAGTGTCTGCTAATACTAACTGATAGAATCAAAAAGGGAGAGAACAACCCAACATGGGAAGCGGGATACACAGAAGACTCATAGAATGTCAGATGTCCTAAATATCACTCTGGCCTCAGAATCAGCCCTTAAGGCATTTGGATCTGGCTGAAGAGCCCATGAGAGTATTTTAGGCATGGAAAGCCAAGACACTCTGGCAAAAACAAACAAACAAACAAATAAACAAACAAAAAACCTAAATGAAAGATCTCTGTGAGATCCCAGTGGAAAGAACGGGGCCATCAAAGAAGGAGGTACCTTTCTCTTAAGGGAGGAGAGATCTTCCATTTTGACTACGACCTTGTCTAAATAAGATCGAAGTCAGCGAACCCAAAAGGCTTCCATAGCCTTGGCAACTCATGACTAGAGCCTAGGGAGATTAGTGACGGCATAAACAAGAGTGTCAAATTGTTAAGTCAACAACAGGAGTCACTGTGTACTTACTTCTCATGTGGGATCTGTCCTTAATGTGTTGTCCAATATGAAGTAATGCTATAACTAGTACTGAAACAGTATTTTTACACTTTGTGTTTCTGTGTGGGTGCAAACTGATGAAATCTTTACTTAATATATACTGAATCAATCTTCTATATATAAAGATAATTGAAAATGAATCTTGATGTGAATGGAATGGAAGAGGGAGTGGGAGATGGGAGGGGTGCAAGTGGGAGGGAAATTTTGGGTAGGGGAAGCCAATGTAACCCATAAACTGTACTTTGGAAATTTATATTTACTAAATAAAAAAAAAAGAACGGGCCATCAAAGAAGGAGGTACCTTTCTCTGAAGGGAGGAGTGAACCTCCACTTTGACTATGATTTTGTCTAAATAAGATTGAAGTCAGTGAACTCAAGAGGCTTCCATAGCCTTGGCAACTCATGACAAGAGCCTTGGGTGATTACTGACGCCATAAACAAGAGTGACAATTTGTTAAGTCAACAACAGGAGTCACTGTACACTTACTCCTCATGTGGGGTCCCTGTCCTTAATGTGTTGCCCAATGTGAATTAATGCTATAGCTAGTACTTAAACAATATTTTACACTTTATGTTCTGTGTGGGTTCAAACTGATGAAATCTTTACTTAATATATACTCAATTGATCTTCTGTATATAAATATAATTGAAAATGAATCTTGATGTGAATGGGATGGGAGAGGGAGCGGGAGATGGGAGGGTTGAGGGTGGGAGGGAAGTTATGGGGGGGAAAAGCCATTGTAATCCATAAGCTGAACTTTGGAAAGTTATATTTGCTAAATAAAAGTTAAAAAAAATAACAAAGACATGACACGAAAAGAAAATTATAGACCTGTATCTTTAGCAAAGATTCTCAACAAAACACTCTGAATCAAATCCAAAACCGCATCAAAAAGATCATCACGATCAAGTGGGATATCCCAGAAATGCAAGAGTGACTTAACATTCACCAATCAATAAACATCATAAATCAGAGCAACGGAATGAAGAACAAAAACCATGTGATCATCTCAATGGATTCAGACAAAGCATTTGTTAAGATTAATCCCCCTTTATGATAAAAATTCTCTACAAATTAAGTATAGAAGGAACATTCCTCAAAATTATAAAAGCTATCTAGGACAAACTACTAGGCGGTGTAATACTGAATAGGGGAAATGTTGAAGGTATTCCCCTCAGATCTGGAACGAGACAAGGGTGTCCACTTTTACCACTGTTATTCAATATGGTGCTAGAAGACTTAGCAAGAGCAATTAGGGAGGATAAAGAAATAAAAGGTATTAAAATTAGAAAAGAGGAAGTCAAATTATCCATGTCTGCAGAAAACATGATGCTGCACATGGAAGACCTGAACACTCCACCAAAAAGCTGTTAAAATTGGTAAACAAATTCTGTAGAATCCCAAATTAAAAAATAAACATGCAAAAGACAGCAGCTCTTTTATATGCTAATGATGAAGTCACTGAAAGAGAAATGAGGAATGAATTCCCATTCACAATAGCCACACAAAAAAATCAAATATTTAGTAATAAATTTAACCAAAGAACTAAAAGATCTCTATAATAAAAATTATAAAATATTGAAGAAAGAAATCACCAAGGACACAAAAATGGGAAGATATTGCTTGCTCAAGGATTAGAAGAACTAATATTATTAAAATGTCTATACTACCTAAAGCAATCTACAGACTCAATGCAATCCCTATCAAAATACCAATAACATTCTTTACAGAACTAGAAAAAACAATCCTAAAATTCGTATGTAATCGCAAAGGACCTCAAATAGACAAAGCGATCCTGAGTAAGAAAAATCAAGCTGAAGGCATCAGAATATCTGTCTTTAGAGCATACTACAAAGGTACAGTAACTGAAACAGCATGGTGCTGGAATAAAACTGATACAGAGATCACTGGAACAGAACAGAGAGCCCAGAAATTAATCTACTTACATATAGCAAATTGCTTTTTGACAAAAGTGATCAGACCATACAGTGGAATAAGGATAATCTCTTCAACCAATGGTGCTGGCAAAACTGGATGTATATGTGTAGAAGAATGAAATTAAACCCATATATCTCACCAAACACAGAAATAAGCTCAAGATGGATCAAAGACCAAAATTTAAGACTTGAGACTATAAAGTTGCTAGAAGAACTCATGGGTGAAACACCCCAAAGCATTGCTGTAGGAGACAACTTCTTGGACAAGACACCCAAACCACAGGCAACAAAAGCAAAATTGAACAAATAGGACTATCTCAAACTCAGAAGCTTTTATACAGCAAAGGAGTGAAGAAATATCCAACAGAATGGGAAAAAATATTTGCAAGCTACTTTTCCCACAAAGGATTAATATCCCTACTATATCAGCAACTTAAAAAACTCAACAACCAATAAATAATCAATCCAGTCAAGAATGGGCAAAGGACCTCCATAGACAGTTAAAAGAAATACAAATGGCCAACAAATATATGAAAAAATGCTCAACATCACTAGCCATGAGGGAAATGCAGATCAAAATTGCAATGCAGTATCACCTCACCCTAGTCAGAATGATTCAAGTCCAAAATACAGACATTAACAAATCCTGACAAGGATGTGCAAAAAGGAGAACACTTATATCCTGTTCATGGGAATGTAAAGTAGTGTAGCCACTGTGGAAAACAATGCGGAGATTTCTTAAAAAATTAGAAATAGACTTGCCATATGATCCAGCAATCCCACTACTGCGAATATATCCAAATGACTTGAATATAATGTGAAAAAGAGATACCAGCAACACCATGTTTATACAGCACTTTTCACAATAGCCGATATTTGGAACCAACCAAGGTGCCCATCGTCAGATGAATGGATAAAGAACATGGTACATATATACAATGGAATATTATTCAGTTATAAGAATGAAATTCTATCATTTGCAACAAAATGGATGCAATTCAAGGACATCATATTGAATGAAATAAGCTGGACACAGAAAGACAAATACCACATATTCTCCCTTATATGTAGGAGCTAAAATTTAAAAAACAAAAGTGAAAGAGAAAAGACAAAGAAAGGTCTGTGTATATCACTATTGCTGAAAATATAGTTTTGTAAAACTCTGTTTTATACCATTGTCAAATCAATGGTTAAGAATGTTATACTACTGTAGTTTTAATGATCTGTGATTACTTTCAAATTTACTGTATATGGATGAAATGGTCATTTTTCCATTCAATTACTGTTTATGGCCATTGTCTATATTCCCACTAAACTAGGATCTTTTGCTTTTTATCTGTTGAACTTCTTACTCAGTGAAGTAGTAAGCCTTTTACTGTAAAATAAATTTTAAAAATGTTATCTCAAAAACCACAAAAAAAAAAAGGAAGAAGACAGGAGTGTGGGATGGAGAAATGGAATACCATTATGTTCATAGAATTGTTTCCACAAACTATTGAATCTATTAAATACTAAAAATTCTTAAAAAATAAAAATAAAAAATATTTAGAATCCTAAAGATATTAAAAAATAAAAGCACCCTGAAGGAAAAAACTAAACCCAAAGACAGTTTCTGGACCAGGCTGGCAAGTCTGAAGGGGCTGGAGTGGTAATAAGATAGTCCGATAACTAAAAGAATGAATTTTTTTGTAGCCCAAAGTACATAATAAATTCCTTCGAAATATATATCATTCAATTCTCCTCTATGATCCCCAAATATACAATGATTTTTATCTGGGATTTACTCATTTAATAAATATTAAATAATTGCTATTATATGCCTAATTCTTAAGTTATTTTATAGCAGTAGCATGTTCTTTTTAAACATATAGATCTCACCATTTACAGAAATAAGAGCAAGCACAGTGTGTTATCCTCTGTATGATATCCCCTACATGTACTTCAGAAGTTCTAAATTCACAGGAAATGTATTTATTTCCAGCACTGATCTAAAAAAGTCTTTCTACCTGCCCTTTTAAATATTTCTGCTCTTACCATTCTTACACTAATAAAACTGCCAAACTGTCATGCCAACTAGAGTTGCAGAATTAAATTCTTCAATGACAATAGTGACAAGGCTGTTAATCCTGAGAAACACACATGTTGGGGGCCGGTGTGATGGAATAGCAGGTAAAGACAATGCCTGCAGTTCCGGCATCCCATATGGGTGCTGGTTCAAGTCCCAGCTGCTCCACTTCTGATCCAGCTCTCTGCTGTGGCCTGGGAAAGCAGTAGAAGATGGCCCAAGTCCTTGGGCCCCTGCACCCACGTGGGAGACCCTGAAGAAGCTCCTGGTTCCTGGCTTTGGATCTGTGCAGCTCCGGCCATTGCAGCCATCTGGAGAGTAAACCAGCAGATGGAAGACCTCTCTCTCTCTGCCTCTGCCTCTCTGTAACTCTACCTTTCAAATAAATAAATACATCTTTAAAAAAAAAAAAGTAACAAGCATGTTGTTATGATATGAAACAGGGATCTTTGACGGGAAAACTAATATCAAGCAGAGTTGACAAGACCTCCAGCATTTTAACTCGGGATATATGTCCTTACACAGTTTGATTTGGGTTCAGCAGTTAAAGTTCTGGGTTCAGGCCTATTCTTAGGTGGGTTGACATTCCTATCATCAGAGTCTTGAACGGTTTTACTTTTTTTTTTCTTTTTTTTTGACAGGCAGAGTTAGACAGTGAGAGAGACAGAGAGAAAGGTCTTCCTTCTGTTGGTTCACCCCACAAATGGCCGTCATGGCCGGCGTATTCTGCCGATCCAAAGCCAGGAGCCAGGTGCTTCCTCCTGGTCTCCCATGTGGGTACAGGGCCCAAGCACTCCACTGCCTTCCCAGGCCACAGCAGAGAGCTGGACTAGAAGGGGAGCAACCGGGACAGAACCAGCACCCTAACTGGGACTAGAACCTAGGGTGCCGGCGCCGCAGGCGGAGGATTAGCCTAGTAAGCCGCGGCGCTGGCCTCTTTCTTTATTTTTTTAAACCTACCATTCTACATTGCTATTAATGTTGTAGAAGCTCTTGATCATAGTTTAAAAATTACTGTAATACTCTATAAATCTTTCTCTATGCTTCTTCTGGTAAAGGATAATAAATGGTATTTCTTTTCCTTAAAGATATGGATGTCAACGCATGAAGAACTATCTGTTGAAGAAATTATGATTTCTACTAAACTCAAAAATGTATCCCAAAGCACTCTCTTCACCTGAACATAGAACTTAAAAGAATGTTTCTTCTATCGTTTGTATTACATTTAAGAGTTACAAATGGTCTGGCAGTATATTCCTTACCATCACCATTATTTATTTATTGTACGCCAATAGTATGCTAGGCACTGAATAAGATATGAACAGAAGACACAATTCCTGATCTCAGGTGAACAATTCAAATACAACCATACACAAGCAATGTTTTTTTTCCTGTTTTCTTCTAACGTAACCATCTGAAAACAAGGATCAATTTTGGTGTTTCAAAAGATAACTGTGCTTGTTTTGAAATTTATACTGTTTCCATCATTAATAAAGTTAGGGGTTTTTGTGGGGTGGGGAAAATAAAAAGGGGTAGGGAGAAGAGAAAAATGACATGTTCAACAATACCCTGACATAACAGATGACTTTAATAACAAATTCTGAACAGGGACATGACCAACTACATCCATATGCCCTTCTTTTTGATACATAATCTTCTAAATAGGCTAATGATCTTTAAATTGGCACATAATTTAAAAACTGTCATGAAGTCTTTTTATTTTTCTGACAGGTTGAGTTACAGACAGTGAGAGAGACAGAGAGAAAAGTCTTCCTTCCGTTGGTTCACTCCCCAAATGGCCACTACGGCTGGTGCTGTGCCGATCTGAAGCTAGGAGCCAGGTGCTTCTTCCTGGTCTCCCATGCAGGTGCAGGGGCCCAAGCACTTGGGCCATCCTCCACTGCCCTCCTGGGCCACAGCAAAGAGCTGGACTAAAAGAGGAGCAGCCGGGACTAGAACCCACCGCCCATATGGGATGCCAGCGCCACAGGTGGATCATTAACCAAGTGAGCCACGGCGCCAGCCTGTCATGAAGTTTTTAGCAATTACATCTATTTACCTCTATTAGGTGTTGTACTAATGCCTAGGAATGCAGCAATCCCCTACTCACACAGCACGCCTTTTCTAATGGGGTTATCAATTAAGAAATCAATAATAATATGGTACAATCATAATATGAAAAGAGGTTTGAGAAGAGACTGAGAACTTCAAATTTAGGGAAAAACAGTCAATGAGGCAAAAGGTTGAAAATGATATTCCAAAAGAATCAGCATATATAAAGGCTCATGAGAGAGTGCCTGGTATATTTAAGAAATATTTCAACATGGCTGAACATGTGAACATTTAAAAATAAAATGAGGTCCCTGTGTGATTTTCAAAAATGCATTTTATTATTTTGAGGCAGAGAGAGAGACAGATGGACAGAAAGCTCCCATTCACAGGGCCACTCCCCGAATGTCCACAGTGCTGAAGCAGGACCAGGCCAAAGTCAGGAGGCAGCAACTCAATCCAAGTTTCCCATGTGGGTGTCAGGGACTTAACAACTTGAACCATCCCTGGTTGGCTCCCATGGTGTGCATTAGCAAGAAGAAAGAACCAGCAGCAGAGCTCAGACTAACCTAGCCATTCCAATATGGAATGTGAGCATCGCATGCGGCAACTTATCCACATAACCCTTGGTGTGTTTTTTTTTAAGTAAAAACAAAACAAAACAACTAAGTAGAGAAAATTAAATAGATGGGTAACTCTACAAATGCTACATTACTGGCAATCTCATATTAGAATCTTCCATCTGTTGGTTCAGTTCCCATAGCCTGCAACAGCTGGGGCTGGGCCAGAACCAAAACAGGAGCCAGGTACTCCACCAGGATGTCCCACATGGGTGCCAGGGACCCAAGCAGTTGGGTCACTGGCTGCTCTCTTCCAGGCACAATGGCAGGCAGGCATAACAGAAGCAGAGCAGCCAGGACTCAAATCAGCTTTCTGAGAAGGGATGTGGACACCCCAAGTGGCAGCTTAACCTGCTACGTCACAAAGCCCACCCCTGTATTTTATTTCTAAATGACGAGTTAAAAGACAAGGTTTCAGGCTGCTATTTTCTAGCACTTCTTTCAAATTAGACTTGATTTTCAATATATAAACAGTCAAATCAAATTAAATTATCAAATATTGGTATAAGAATTTTGATCAGATGAATGGAATTTATGTATCCATTGAAGACTGGGGTAATTTCCATAATTATCTCTTTTTTTTTAATGGTTCCTTTTTATCATTGTATATCACCATAGCATTCTTTTCATGCTTCCTGTCTATCCAATGGTATACTATGGTGGAAATTAAATGTGAATAACAGTAAAAACAAATTAACTCTAAAAATGTTTAAAATAACAATGGTATTCAGAAATGTTGAACTAAGGAATAGGTATTGAAATGGTGACCAAGTAAATTCTTTCAGATCACTGCTAAAATGCATTACTACACATCTGATATCTATTGCTAGCAATGTCCTTCAAATAAGAAACTATGTGATCATGTAAGTTGAATTGCTTTAATAACCACATTTCAAATGTCCTGCTTTTTTTCCTTGCTTAGAAAAATATTTAGCACATTTTAAAGAACTGGGTATTGAATATTTGCATTCAAGTAAATATAGATCAGGAAATATAAGTACATGAACCAATATATTTACAATAGATTATCCCATAGCCAAAATATATTACCACAAATAATGAAAATATATATATATATAAATAAGTACAGATACATTATCAAAACTCCTTTTTTTAAAAAAAGAACTATTTTATTTATTTGAAAGACAGAGTTACAGAGAGAAGTAGAGACAGAGAGAGAGGTCTTCCACCCGCCGGTTCACTCCTCGAATGACCACAATAGCCAAAGCTGAGCTGACCCCAAGCCAAGAGCCAGGAGCTTCTTCTGGTCTCCCATGTGGGTGCAGGAGCCCAAGGACTTGGGCCATCTTCTACTGCTTTCCCAGGCCATAGCAGAGAGCTGGATCGGAAGCGCAGCAGCCGGGACTTGAACCAGTGCCCATATGGGATGCTGGTGCTGCAGGCTGGGGCTTTAACCCACTGTGCCACAGTGCTGGCCCCTATCAAAACTCCTTTTTAAACCATTTCTTTTCTCAAAAAAATGTTATTAAGAAAAGGCAAAATCATTTACAGTACAAATAATCATAAGAATATATACCATCTAATGTGTTGTCAACATACCATCTATAAAAATAAGTCATATGACTATCAAAATAGTAATTTTTAAATGAAATATCATCTATACTATGTACAATCTATATGGTACTTTTTTTCAATCAAACTGATATTTTCAGTTAGATCTCATCAGAAATAAAATGGTGGAGATGAGAAAAATAAATTCTATAACCTTAGCTGGCCCCTTACATTCTAGATGGATATCTTTCCAAATGGTGTCAGGCAAACATCAAGAACAAAAGGATATCCAAAAGAATAAGCTGAATTCAGATTCCATTAAAGTATGCCCTAAGCCAAAGACCTGGGAGACGAAGACAGCTGTTTCCTCCCAATTTCTCAGCTAACACAGAATCTTAAGAACAAACACAATATATCCTAACTTCAAACCAGGCTAAGAAGGAAGGATACATCTTCAATGCTCTGTGCATGAGGCAACTTCAAAAGAAAAGGGGAAGATCCTTTTGTTCTAGGTAAAAGGCTGTAGCCAAAGACCTAGTGAATTTATAAGTCCTTATGTACATTTCTTTTACTGAAAGAAGAATGTTATGTTTTTTAATATAGAAAACTGTAAAACTTTTATTCAAGTTTAAATGCTCTTAACTATTAACAGCCTAAAGGTACACTCAATATCAATGTTTCCTGATATTTTATAACCTTTAATCAACTTTATAAAAAAATTTATTTCCATCTTTAACTTGGAGCATGCACCCCCAGACAGGGGTTCCAATCTAGATCCCAGACAGCAGGATCGTGGGCAATCATATATCTTCTTTGGGACTGAATTGCCTCATCTGCAAAGATTCTACCCTAAGAAAGATATAAAGATTAGACTGAATAATAGATGTGATAAATACAAATATACAGTGTTTTCATAGTACTGAGCAATTAGACGGTGTCGCTGATGTTGTTTAGATTACAGGATTGGTAACTTAAAACTATTTTGAATCAGCTGCCCAGCTTTCTCTCTCAAGACACACATACTGTATTATAAATTCACCCATTCACCCAGCCATTTCTCAAAATTATCTATGTATTAACTTTAAAAATTTTTATTAGTATAAAGAGAACAGATTTTATGCACTCCATAGATATAGTTCCAAGAATACAAAACATTTTCCTCACACCTCTACTCCCCCCCAAACCTCCCTTCCTCCCCTTTCTTCATCAGTTTTTGCAAGGACATAATTTTAGTCCACTCTATATTCACAGGTTTAATTTGCCACTAATCATAATATTCAACAAGTAAAAAGTAGAAAGACCAAAGTTCCACAATATAAACATAAGTTAAAAATGAGAATCATATCCCAAAGTGCCCATTTCATTCCTATGCATTTTTTGTATACTATATTAGTTGCCACATATTAGAGAAAACACAATACTTGTCTTTTTAGACTGGCTTATTTCACTAAGCGTAACAGTTTCCAGTTGCATGCATTTTGTCGCAAAAGACAGGATCACATTCTTCTTTATGGCTGAGTAGTATTCCATAGCATATATATACCACATTTTCTTTATCCAGTCATCAATTGATGGACATCTGGCTTGATTCCATATCTTAGCTACTGTGAATTGAGCTGCAATAAACCACATGGGTGCAAATAACTCTTTGATATGATGATTTCATTTCCTTTGGGTAAATTCCCAGGAGTGCTTGTTCATACACAGTTCGGAGTGAGTCAGTTAGTTATTCCATGCACCTAACTCCCATGCTGTGCCTTGACCACCCACATCATTGGCTTTAATGTCTCGGGTGTGGGAGATTTCATTTTAAAGGAATCACTTCGTTCTCTCTTGGGTATTCAGTTTGGCATGAATTTTGCATTTTCAAGCAAGTTTCCTCCAAAATTATGATGAGAATTATGACCCTTCTGCTTATTGTTCAACTCCTCACTATTCTTTTTTGGCATTGATTTTATTAAATATAATTTAAATAATTATTTAAAAATAAAAATTCAGAGAATATACAGGGAATTTTAGGGATCTAAAATACAACAGAATTGGAACTTCTCAAAATACATAGTTATAATATTGATCATATTGGTGACAATAGTATTCAAAAGTCCAAAGTATTGGCTTTTACTTCCATTGTATATGAAAATACATGAGACTAATAAGCTTTCTCACTATGGAAAAACATTATTATATTACATTATATTACATTATAATATATTAAAATTAAAAACTATTTAATAAAATTTGTTTCCTTCCAAAAGTAAATTGAGATTGTGTCTTAACCAGCTTATGAGAAGGGAAGTTTCAGACATAATGTTTTTAAAACTAGCCATTATTTCCCATGTTGAAAAAAAAATTGCAATTTTATTTCCTAACAGCAAATGAAACTGTCAGGAAAATTTAGGTGTAATAAAATTGGGTGGTTAAACCAACATTGTGGATTTAAAATGAAACTGAATTAAAGGAATTAAAATTAATTCTTATGTCAGTCAATCCTTTAAAAATACTATTCAAAACTTACTGTTTCTACAAACAGAACTTCTTTGTTCTTGATAAAGTGCAAAGTTAACTATCTCTTTAATGATCACTAATGGCACTGCAGTTGAAATTGTGAAGTGGACAATATTTTGCATAAAATGTATTGCTTCTGGCAACTTTTCCCCTAAATAAAAAGTTGTCAAACAGGGTGACTTTAGTGGTGCAGGGTTTTAAAATGGTGGATTCAGTCCAAGGTTAGCTAATAACGGTTGACATGCCCTGGAATCCTGAGGCCTAAATCAACATTGTTTTCACAGCTGTAATTAAGCCACCTAATCAGAAGCACATTTTGACGGGACAGTTTCTGGAAGCCAGACATTACAATTTCTCATGCCTGGAGCGCAGCGGCTCACGAGAGGTCCTCGTTCAATTTCAGGTTGAAAAGAGAGGTTGGGGGGGAGCAGTAAAATAAGAAACGAAGTTTTTAAAAGCCATCTACAACCGTTGAAATGAAGCAGGCCTACGTGTTCATGACTCGACCAGCCTTGCATCCACTTTCCTCTGGCTCTCTGCTGAGTCCCCCCAGCCCTCAAGGGGCAGCTGCACACAGTGAGATGAGGGGTCTCTGCCAAGATCAACAGATGAGCTGGTCTGAACTGGCTCTCTGTGTGTTCTGATTGTAAATTGTGCTGGTGATGATTAGAGAACTCTAACACAGGATGTCGACTCTTTAAAACTGTCCAGAAAAAATAATTTTTTTTAAGTTCGGGAAAATTTTTTAACTTCTTTTGTGGCTTCGCGCATAGTGTTGTGTCTATAACTTTCATATGATTGAATGAATTCACCCAAATGAAGCAATTCTGTTATTAAAAAAAGAAGACGATGGTTTGGCTCGCAGCAGGGACCTTCACTTCAGTCTGTTTATGGAACAATGCTGCGGAGCACAGAGTCACGTGCCGCTACCACCTGCCAGCAGAAGGTATCCCTCAAACAATGAGAATCTAGGATGTGATCGGCACATTTTATCAAGAGGGGTGTTGATGATTTTAGAACAGCTGAACTGCCAGCTTCAGTTGTTTTCTGCAGTGTTATTACATTCTGTAACATTTAAACTTTCAACCCCAGAGGCCATTGTAAAACTATCAATATGAAGGCACTAGTCACTGGAGTCTGATTACATTTAGTTCTGCATTTTAATTACATATGGATTCTATTAACTAAAACTTTGCCTTATAGGCAACATTTTAATCAAATTACTATAATTTTCAAATATGTTACAATAGTTTCACGAGTTAAAAGTTCACATTCCTAACATATTAAATATCAAAAAAACCTTCAAATATAAAAAAGGAAATACTCCTTACAAATATCCTAATACATTTTCAGATTACTTTGGGGACTTTTTGACTACCTAGTTACAAGTTACATTGTGAGACATATGTAACTGGAATACATTTGGAAATGGGTTATTGCTGTTGAATATAAGCAAATTTAAAAATACATACTCATTTTATTATTGAAAATTGAAGCAGAAACAAGACAAAACATAAAATCCAGTATCCAGAATCAGTATTTGGAACCTCAATCAAAGAATTTTAAAGCTGAGAGGGAATTCAGATTTCATGCAGTTGAAACTCATTAATTTACGGTCAAGAAAATCAAGACACAAGGAAGTGTCCGAATTATTTCCCAAAGCTCTACGATGAGTAGGCAACACAGCTTGCTCTAGAACCCACATTTCCTCGCACTCTTTCCACCCATACTTCCAGTTTTGTGTCCTATGTAAACAACAATCCCATGTCACCTTAGAACTCAAAGAAATATTTAACATGATAAAATACACACAACATAAAATGTATCATCTTAAAGTGTATAATTCAGAGGCATCAACTACATTTGCAATGTTGTGCAACCATCATCACCATCTAGTTCATCACCCCTAAAGGAAAACCCATACCGATTAAGCAGTCATTCTCCACTGTCTCCTCCCCTAGCCTCTTGTCAACCATCCATTTGCTTTCAATCACTATGGATTTACCTATCCTGGAAAATCCATATAAATGGAATCATGCAAACGTGGCCTTTTGGGTCTGGCTTCTTTCATCCAGCATATTTTCAAGGGACATCCATGTTGCTATATGTATCACCATTTCATTCTTTTTTGTGGTTGAATAATATTCCATTGTTTGGATATAGCATATTTATTTATCCACTTATCCACTGAAGAACATCTGGGTTGTTTCTACATTTTGACCATCGTGAATAGTGCTGCTACAAATATTTAGGTACAAGTATTTAAATACTTGCTTTCAATTGTTTTGAGTCTATACCTAGTAGTGGAATTGTTGGGCAATATGGTAACTCTGAATTTAATTTACTGAGGAATCCTCAAGCCATTTTCCACTGTGGCTGCATCATTTTACATTCCTAGCAGCAATGTAAATGAGGTTCCAATTTCTCCACATTCTTGCAACCTTTATCATTTTTCCTTTTTTATTTGTTTAAATTATGGCCATCCTAGTGTGTGTGAAGCTCTACTTAGCTTTGATTTGCATTTCCTTAATGACTACTGATTTTGTTTTTAAAGATTTATTTATTTTATGGCCGGCACCGCGGCTCACTAGGCTAATCCTCCACCTGCGGTGGTGGCACTCCGGGTTCTAGTCCCAGTCAGGGCGCCGGATTCTGACCCAGTTGCTCCTCTTCCAGTCCAGCTCTCTGCTGTGGCCAAGGAAGGCAGTGGAAGATGGCCCAAGTGCTTGGGCCCTGCACCAGCAAGGGAGACCAGGAGGAGGCACCTGGCTCCTGGCTTCGGATTGACGCAGTGTTGGCTGTAGCGGACATTTGAGGGGTGACCCAACGGAAGGAAGACCTTTCTCTTTGTCTCTCCTTCTCTCACTGTCTAACTCTACCTGTTCAAAAAAAATATTTTATTTGAAAGGCAGCATTATGGAGAGACAGAGTTTACTTGTTTTATTTTTAGGTAGAGCAATGAGGAAAAAAAGAAATGTCCAATTTATACTAATTGAAATTATTTTGTTAAAATTTTAACATAGTGGGAGTTTACCTTAGTGATTAGATACCAAGTTAAAACACCTGTATCCTACATCAAAGTGCCTAAGTTCAATTCCTGGCTCTGGCTCTTGACTCCAGCTTCCCACTAATGCAGAGCCTTAGAGGCAGCAATGATGAGTCAAGTAATCGGCTTCTTGCCACTCCCATGGGAAACCTGGATTCAGTTCCCTTTGACCAACTTTGGCCTAGCTCAGCCCAGTCACACCAACTGCAGCATCTGGGGAATGAGCAAGTAAATGGTGCATTCTCTTTCTTGGTTTCTCTCTCTCTGCTTCTCAAATCAATAACTTCTTTCAAAATAAAATGTTTCCACAGTTTTAATAATATGTTAATTATTCTTTTTTTTCACTAAAAGTGCTCACCAGAGAATATAAAACATCATTTGAAGGTAATTAATTTGAGAATATTTGGTAGGGGAAAACCTGGAGGGGAACTATGATCTGTGCATAATATATGTTCAATAACAAGTATGTCTTAAACAAATATTACAGAAGCAGTGCTCTTCCTATGAATTTCAATTCAAATTAACCAATATTTGTTAAAGTAATATCATTATAATAGAGTATGAATTGAGTTAAGACATCACCTCAAAGATTCAAGTTATAGTTATAAAAATACAATGACTTGAGTATGTAAATCCAACTGGTATACAGTGCCCAGACAGACGAATACAGCAATAAATGAACCTAACACAGGAAACTCTTACTTCCACCAATTGAAAATCAGATGGAGTTAGAATATGCTTGAATGTTAATAACAAAGAACTTGTACTTTATTGTGAGGAAAACTTAAAGCTAAAATATGCTTTGAATAAAGCTAAAATCTGACCATAGGTGTTCTTGAAAGAGAATTCTGGCACTATTGTGGCAGACAGGATGGAAGGAGAAAGGACTAGATCCGGGGAAACTTACTGGAAGGTCATTCCAATTGCCAAGAGAAACAGTCATATGACCACAGGGTAGAAAGGAGAGGATGGATCTCAGAGATCTGGGGTGGCTGGAATAGTTAGACTTAGCAACTGATTAAACACTGGTGATGGAGAGGGAACAAAACGTTATGGGCTCCACCTTGGGCTGCAAGGTCGCCAGTTAGGTGAGAAATAAGGCAGCAAATGAGAACTTTTAAATAAGAGAGGGCATGGAAGAGTTGAATAGGGACCTCAGTGAATTTGAATTGTTTGCAGAAAACCCAAGTGTATATATCTAGCAAGCAATATAAAGCTGTATTTATACAAGCATAAAATTTACAATATCATTTCCCCAAAGTAACAATCCAGATATCATCCATGATGAAAATGGATGCGCATAAATGGCCCCTCCAGTGTCACGTCTCACCTAGTCCTTTACCTGAACTGCTCTGCTCCAGCCTGACTTCAATTTTAGGTGCATCCATATTTTCCCTTATCAATTCCTTCTTTAACTTCATTTTTCAACTACGATTTTAATTCCTCAAGTGGGTCCTTCCTCACCTTGGGCCTAAGTCCCAGTGGTTAAGTATTTGTAGAATGTTGTGTTCTCTGCTGTATCTGAAGTGCCAGGATGGTAGAGACTCACCTCATTCCACACTGCAGTCTCATAGGACAGCTCGAGAAGCGAAGCAGACGGCTTGGATTCTAATCTGACCGGGTTATAATTTAGAACGAGGGACCTGCACTCAGAAGCCACACTTTTCACCACAGGAACTACATTGTTCACACCCTCTCAACTAACTGAATCATGGCTGGGTTTTGTTTGTTTTTAATTCTTGAAGGGCTCAAAACATCCACAATATTGAAATAAAGTATTTGAAAGTTTACGAAGGCAACTTACCTGGAGGTTACTTCATTAAATTCCATATCAGTGTCTCTATCCAAATAATAATCCTTCTTCTCTCAAGAAAATGTAATGAAAATGAGTGTGACAAAATATGATTGGGCAAATTAAGAGAAAGAGAATTCCAATTGTTAAAAATTTTCATCTTAACCAAAATATATAAACCTTTCACCTTTATACACATAACAGCATAAAAGCACTTGACAACAACCAAATCTGACACAATCTGCACAGTGTTGCCAGATATCAAGTGGAATGCTTCTCTGACTTGTAATTTTTTATTTTTCATAAGTAAAGTCCTACAGAATTAAAAACATACTACTGAAACATATAGTGAAAATGAGACAGATCAATATTGTAGTTTGAAGTACCATAGCCTATAGCAAACTACTTGAGTTTAGCATTCTATATTTCATAGACTTGAAAGATCAAGTTTCCCCACAGCTGTGGGTGTGCCAGCCTCCCTCCAAACATCCAAAAGTAATTGGTTCTGACTGCTGTGCTGTTCTCTACTGGGCTGTATGGACTCAAAAGCTCTTTACTCAAAGCCCTTTCTCGTCATTACAACTCAAGATAAAAGCTCTAGAGCACCATAAGTTAATGGGTCAAAGACCAGCACACTGGAGAAGTTAAAGTACTGACAAGTGTACAACTGATGAGAAATCTTAGATGAACTCTGGCTTTATTATTGTAAGCCGATCAAAAAATAAAAAGGGCACCTGAAGAGGGATAAAGCTGGTGTTGGTTAGCAACTACATGTTAATTTGTGTGATTACATGAAAAATAGTTACTGTGGGGGCCAGTTCTGTGGTGTAGCAGGTAAACCTGACACCTGCAACACCAGCATGCCATATGGGTGCCGGATCAAGTCCCAGCTGCCTACTTCCAATGCAGCTCTCTGATAACGCACTTGGGAAAATAGCAGAGATGGACCCCTTCATCCACAAGGGAGAAGCGGATGAAGCTCTAAGCTCCTGGATTTGCCTGGCCTAGTGCTAGCCATTGCAGCCATGTGGGGAGTACACCAGCTGATACAAGATCTCTCTCTCTCTGTTTGTGTGCATGTGTGTGTCTTCTCTCTTTCACAATAAATAAATCTTAAAAACAAAAAGAAAAATGATTAATTCCACTTTTTATTTTAAGTTCACTAGAAAAAGGATTGTCTGCTTTGGTTCAAATTATATCTTCAAGAACAAAACTGAGACTACCACAGAATTAGATGCTCAATAATTCTGAATTAATGAGTTAAGAAAAAATTAACAAAAAAATAATACTAAACAGGAAGAGCACAAGAGGCAAGGGAGTAAAAAAAAAAAAAGGAAAAGTATGCAACTAATTAAACCAAGGAGATGAATGTTTAAAAAAAGGAGTAGTTAAAAAAAATGTTGAAAAGGATGAGAAGGAACTAAAGGACAGCAAGCAGAAAATTACTAGTGACCTTGGAGAAAAGTAGATTCATCAGAAAGACTCAAAAGTCAGATGGCAGTAGGACTCAGGGGTACGTGGAATGGGCGTATATAGAAGTAGGAAGTATGGGCAACAGTATGTCAAAGGAAGCAGAGAAAGGCTGCAGCAAGAGCAGAGAGCTCAGATGCTGGAATGTACCGGTAGTGACCATGGAGGAGGAGTTACGTGCTCAAAGCTACAGCAGAAAGCAGAACAAGATGATGAAGTTTGCAGCTGAAGGAGTAGGCCGATAAATAATCTTTCCCTATTCTGTAATTCAGTTACTTTCCATCAATGTAATGTTGATAAAAATAAGAGCTTTTATTTATTTTTGAGTATTCACAAAGTGCAACGAAAAGTCCAAAGCACTTTAACACATCTTTAGCAGGTAGTGGTACCTTATCCTCAGTTTAAAGACAAAAATCCTGAGATCCAAGTCATATGGTTAGCAATCAACAAAACTGGAATTTGAACCCAAACCTATCTGACTTTGGTGACACACACAATTTTCACTCATTTTTAACTCCCTCAACCTTTGACTCGTTACAGCTACCAGTGGCCACATGATCCTTTTCCAAGTAAAGGAACACAAGCAGAATGCTGTCTGGAGCTTCGCTGGATGGCTCTTGTTTTCTTTAAAATACATAAATATTCAAACAGATGAAAACATCCTTTTTTTTTTTTTAAAGAAGTCTGCCAAGGGCCTTGTGCTGTGGTATAGAAGGTAGAGCCCCGGCCTGAAGCGCTGGCATCCCATATGGGCACCGGTTCAAGTCCTGGCTGCTTCATTTCCCATCCAGCTCTCTGCTAAGGCCTGGGATAGCAGTAGAAGATGGCCCAACTCCTTGTGCTCCTGCACCCGTGTGGGAAGACCCAGAGGAAGTGGTTCAGCTCCAGATGTTGCAGATGGAAGACCTTTCCCTCTCTCTCTGCCTCTCCTCTCTCTGTGTAACTCTTTCAAATAAATAAATAAATCTTTAAAAAAAAAAAGTCTGCCAATACATATATATCCAATTCTTTCAGTATGAATGTGACTGCAAATCCTAAAGCTGGGTGCTATCTGATGACCAAGAGGAAAGGACAGAGAAATTACAGAACAGTTTAGCTGCGAAACTAACGACAGTAGCCGCCTACTTCTAGACTTCTTGCTAAGTGAGAAAAACAATCTTCTGCTTTTGAAAAGCCTGCTTTTGGTCAGGTTTTCTGATATTTACCCTTGACAGTATCCCTTACGGGTACTGCTCCAAGGCTCCACGCTCTTATCCACCAAACAACACTGCCTCCTATCTATGACACACAAAGACTAAGATCTGCTCTTCTGCCTCCCTCAGAGTTCTTAAGAAGTTCAAGTCAGAAAATGCATTTACAAGTGTCTTGAAAAATACAAATTTTTATACAAATTTATTACTGTTTTGAAAGCAGTGATCCTCAAGTCAGGGACGAGACAGGAAAGCACACATCCTGCAGAGACTTGGATTGAGCAGCATTCTCCTAGGAGGGTACATCAGAATCTCCTAGGGGAATTTTTCACATTACATGTGTCTACTCTTGAGAATCACTGCCACGGTGAACCGTACCTTACAGTTGTTCTTTGATAATGGGTATATCCTGCAGATGTCCTCTGATGGAAAGCTTGATCAATTTTGGTCTTTTTTTTTTTTTTTCTCTTTTTCATTTCCCACCTTTATTTTTTTTTTAACTTTTATTTAATGAATATAAATTTCCAAAGTACGACTTATGGATTACAATGGCTTCCCCCACATACCGTCCCTCCCACCCACTACCCTCCCCTTTCCCACTCCCTCTCCCCTTCCATTCACATCAAGATTCATTTTCGATTATCTTAATATACCAATTTTGGTCTTTTTAAAAATACAAGTACTTCTTTTTTGTGAATAACAATAACAAGCAATATACAAACATATAACCCACAAAAGCTAACCTATATACTACACTGCAATATTAACCAATTGTATCAGAGAGCTGGCAGGAACAAATGTGGATATATTTTGGAGAAAGGCTAGAACAAATGCTATAAACATTGAAAATATTTTTTAGAAAAAGAGTTTCTTCTTCATTTTAATTTATTTTGATAGTGGTCAAATTTACTAATCTCTCATTAAGAAATTTACAGTCATTTAAAAATTGAACTCACATCTCAAGTTGCAAAAAAGTGGCTTTTTATATTTACTAGACACACGACCAGTATTTTTCATTCAATAAATATTTGTTGATCACCTACTGTGAACCAAACTGCTCTTGATACTAGAGCACCTTCACAGCAGACAAAGAAAACACTCAAAATTGTTTGTCTTTATGAACTTAGTTCTACAGAGGGTAGGGAGCAAATGGACCATAAACAAATAAATAAAATACACCGTGTTGATGACAAATACCATAGTTCAGAAATAAAGCAAGAAAGGTGGGAGGAAGATAGATAATATAAGGCCACAGGGAGAAAGAGAGGGAAGTGTGTGAGGGGGCAGGGCCACAGCTGGCAAAGGTTCAATGGGGTGCTGAAAATTGGGGTGCTGACACTTGGGCTGCCACCTGAAGGAGGTAAAGAGCCAAACCACAGCCCTGCGTCTATTTGCTTTCATGCTAATTCCTTTTCTGTTAGCATTTGGAAAGGGGCAGCAGCTAAAAGGCAAAATGATACTGTTTTTCCTTACAAGTCACAATGACCCATTATAGTCAGACCAGAAAAGGGAAATGGTTAACCTTCTCTGAATATAACTGTTGACATAACTGCCATTTGAGAAAAAAGTTCATTTTATGTCACAAATATATTCATTTTTTAAAACTCCCCAAACACATATTTCAAGTGGAGAATTTATTTTTTCAGTTTTAAATGAGCTGAAATTTCATCATGGGCTAAAATTTTAAGACATAAAATGACTGCTGAAACTGAATTTTAATCATATAGATGAATCACAACATGCATCTTTAGCTAGGCATGTATAATGGATAAGTCTAGTTTTCTACAGAGAATAATCACATGTTCTAATTACCATTTTGGTTATACGCATAATTAATAAAATTCTGTCTTAATGGGACACACTGAATCTTCAGACAGTCACAAGCTTTAACTATGCATACTGCCAAATCCAACTGTCAGCTGCACTGCCAAACACAAAGGAATCTTGATGTAGTGTTTTCCATTGATACAAATATGCATATCTTCACACATGATACAATGGAAAAATTAATTGCTTTTCTTCCTTCAAATTTCTCTCTACACTAATTTTATGTTGCTTGATTGATCATTTACCCTAGATTATACATATTGGCTAATGATCTTATGAGCAGTAGAAACATAAATGTAAATGTGATCCAAGATCCAGAGAAAAATGTTGTTAGACAGGACTTACTGATTGTAAACTTTCATTTTCACGTAAACAAGCTGTGTGAAGCTCTGATTTCAAGGTTGCAATGTGACTTCGATGAGAGGTCATTTCCTTCTCTAGTGTAGCGATTCTAGCACTTGCAAGCTGGTAGACATCCATGAAACTTTTAATCATAGCCTTAAGAAATAAAAATAATGTCACATACAATTCAAATAAAGCTGTCCCCAAAGGAGAGTTTCCATAATTTGAAAGCAAAATCATTAAACTTTTAAAATAAACAACTCTTCATCTTTCTTGAAAATAATAAACCTAAAGCTCATATTTTATATTGAGAACAGTGACTTTTTTAAGAAAGTTTTGGAGAAAATAATTGAGACTTCATTCCAGAATGTTTATTTAAATAAGATGTACTTTGATCTATTGTGCTTAAAATTTAGACTGCAGTTTTTAAATATGGCACACTTATTTTCTGTAGTAAAGTTAAATTCAAGTTGTAATTTGACCTAAATTTCAGTCTTAACAGGGACACACAAATAGATATACAAGCAAGATTTTTTTAAATGAGCTGAGTTAGTGATATTTTCAATCTACCTAAAAAAACAAATGTTCTGAAAAAAGGAGCTAAAACAATCTTGTGACTTTTTAAAAATAATTATTCCTATATTGTAAGAAAAACATTATTATGTTCATTCATATAACATAAGAATACCCTCATATTACAGTAAGCTAAATAAAATTAATAATATAGGCAAGTGCTGGTAACTTATTTTCTCACATAAATGGTATTAGAGGATTGTTGGATCTCTACATTATCATTTAATTACTTTTTATATGACTTTATATAACTTCTAAAGCAACCTGTAGTGATTTTAAAGCCTAATGTTCTTACTAGGACTTTAAAAAAAAAGTCTATCAAAATACTTTAAACAGGGGCCAGCATTGGGGCACACTGAGGTCAGCCTCCACTTGTGATGCCAGCATCCCATACCAGAGCACCAATTCGAGTCCTGGCTCCCCTGCTTCCAATCCAGCTCCCTGGTAACACATCATCCGAGAAAGCAGAGGAAGATGGCCTAAGTACTTAGGCCCCTGCCACCTAAGTGGGAGATCCGGATGGAATTCTGGGCTCCTGCCTTTGTCCTTGTCCAGCATTAGTTGTTTAGACCATTTAGGGAGTGAACCAGCAGATGGAAGACCTCTCTTGTGTCACTCTACCTTTTAAATGAATAACTCTTTAAAAAAAAAAAATGCTTGCAAATATGGCCAAACAAAATCAAACATTTCAAAGATACTTTCAAAAATAATTTTTATATTTTTCCAAGAAAAAACTTTTACCACAGTGACAATTGTGTACAATGGTAGAGTTTGAGAATTTGCCAACTGCATTCAATATGAAGGTCTGAATTGGAAAAACTTGAGAAACTAGACATTTGAACAATTCTGAATGCCTGTATAATTTAGTGAAAAATAAGAAATATTGTACACAGTATTTGAGAAACATAACTGAGCTACTAAGAGGTAAGATTAAGAATTTCTGTCTCAGAAATTTCTTTTCACCCTCAAAAATTCAGCTCAAACACCATAAAAGTCAATGATAAATGTCTCCTGTGGGTCCCCCATGTCTGCTTCTACTATTGCATTTATTGCTTTAATAGAAACTTATTAACTTCCATGTTCACCTACTTTTTAAAATTTTTATACATCTTTATTTATTTGAAAGGGAAAAAGGACTGGGGGTGGGGAGAGAGAGAGAGAGAGAGAGGGGAGAGAGAGAGAGAAAGGGAGGGAAGGAGAGAGAGAAAAAAAGAGAGATCTTCCAAGCACTGGTTCTCTCTTCAAATCCTCAAATCCTGCCAACAACAGGAAGGGCTGGACCAGGTAGAGCCAGGAATCTATCTGGATCTCCCACGTGGATGGCAGAACTTACGTATTTGGGCCAATATCTGCTGGTTCCCAGGTGCACCTGCAGGAAGCTAGATTTGCAGCAGAGTAGCCAGTACTCAAACAACGCACTCTGCTATGGGGTGCAGGTGTCCCAGCCTGTGGCTCAATCTGCTGCACCACAGCGCCCACTACCATGTGCATCACTAGACTCTAGAGTTCCTTAAGTCCAGACACTCAGCCTGCATCTTCAGGGATGACTGAATTAACGATGTTTTGAAGAACAAACTAATGAATGCAATCTTGGAAAACATGAATAAACTACAAGCCATATAGTAGAAAAGAATGAAGATATCTGAGAAAACAGAATCCTAACAGTCAAGCTAATGAATAAATTATTAACCAAACTTTGTTCAACTGGGGAAAAAGGCAATAACCTAGCTATAGGCATAAAAGGATAATGAATAGAAAGATGAATCTGATTATCCAACATTAAATAAGCATGGTACAACCTCACGCTTGGGAGCACCTGACATGTCCTAACCTACCTTACTTTGTGTGACTTCAAGTTACGTCTATAGCTACACTGATGCAAAATATATTCCTGGGCCTCAAAAGATGTAAAAATCAGAAACTGTTAAATCGCATCTGTTTCTTCCTAAGTCAAGTCTCTCTCAAGTCTTATAAATTCATTTTTCTTGTTCATTGAGATTGTTGACAGAAACCACAAGTCCTGGTTTTTTGTTCTCATTCTGCCACTTACTCAGCTCTATGTTGCAGGAAAGTGCCACATCATCTCTCTGAGCCTCTCTCTCTTACCTCTACAAAACGGGAAAGACCAAGGGCCAATGCTGAGGTGTGGCAGGTTAAGCAGCCACCCACAACATCAGCATCCCATACAGACAGCGGTTTGAGCCCCAGCTGCTATGCTTCTGATCCAGCTCCCTGCTAATTGCATGAGAAAGCAGTGGAGGATGGCTCAAGTCCGTGGGGCCCTGTATCCACGTGAGAGACTCAGATTAATTTCCTGGCTCTTGGCTTCAGTCTGGCCCAAACCTGGACAGTGCAGCAATTTGGGGAGTAAACCAGCAGATGGAAGGTCTCTCTCTCTCTCTCTCTCTCTCTCTCTCCAACTGTGCCTTTAAAATAAATAAAATAAATCTTTAAAAAAGTGGAAGGATAATTTTCTTACCTACTTTCAACAGTTGTAGGGCTTAGATAACTAAAACAGTAATGTTTATTAGGTCTAAGTATTTACTGAAGTCCAGGAACCACATAATCATATTACATGCTTTACTTCCAATTATTTTTTACAGTAACCATATAGAGTAGTACTATTTTTAACCTAGCTCTTCAGAGAACAATACAAGGGCTAAGGAGAGATGAAATAACTTGTCCAGGATCAATATTAATTATATGGTGGTCCAGATTCCCACCCAAGTATATGTAATGCAAAGCAATTCTCTTAACCTTTCAGTTTTATTGCAACTAAAAATATCAGAAGGTCCTCTAAAAATGATAACCCACTAAGTCTCTATTTTATTGTCCTTCTTTTAAATTCTTCACTAAAATCTTAATGTGGTAACCTGTGATAGGTAGTTCTTAAATATGTGTTTTTGTTGCATGAGAGGCCTTCAAAAACCTCATGAAAAATAAAGTCCTTACAGAAAAACCATGCATGGATTTCAAAAAAAAATTTGCAACAAAGTGAATTTATCTTTTAATTCTATTTTTCTGAGATCTTTTTAAAGTTTCCTCATACAAGGACCTAAAATGAACTTAACTATTATAACACACAGGAAGTATTTAGATGTTACATTGTCATTGGTTGTACTTCATTAAAAAATTATGAATGACTAATTGACCAAAAAACTACATATGAGGACCAGTGCCGCGGCTCAATAGACTAATCCTCCGCCTGCGGCGCTGGCACCCCGGGTTCTAGTCCCGGTTGGGGCGCCAGATTCTGTCCCAGTTGCCCCTCTTCCAGTCCAGCTCTCTGCTGTAGCCCGGTAGGCAGTGGAGGATGGCCCAAGTCCTTGGGCCCTGCACCAGAATGGGAGACCAGGAAGAAGCACCTGGCTCCTGGCTTCAGATCAGCGCAGTGCGCCGGCCTCAGCGGCCTTTGGGGGGTGAACCAACGGAAAAAGAAAGACCTTTCTCTCTGTCTCTCTCTCTGTCCACTCTGCCTGTCAAAAAAAAAAAAAAAAACAAAACAAAACAAAAAAAAACTATATGAGTGAAATGGTTATTTACATATTCAATTATTGTTTATAGCCATTGTCTGTATTCCCACTAAACTAGGGTCTTCTTGCTTTTTACTCATTAAACTTCTTAATCAGTGAAGTATTAAGCCTTTTTACTGTAATATAAATTTAAAATACATTATCTCAAAAACTAAAAGAAAGGAAGGTGGAAGAAAGGAGAGTGAGAGAAAGGAGGAAGGAAGGAGGGGTAGATCATTACTTTTTTAATTTTTTTATGATTATTTCTACACCTTACTTATTTTATTTATTTATTTTTATTTATTTGAAAGACAGAGTTACAGAGAGAGGTAGAGACAGAGGGAGAGGTTTTCCATCTGCTGGTTCACTCCCCTGATGGCTGCAACGGCTGGAGCTGAGCCAATCCGAAGCCAGGAGCCAGGAGTCCCTTCCAGGTCTCCCATGCAGGTGCAGGGGCCCAAGCACTTGGGCCATCTTCTACTGCTATCCCAGGCCATAGCAGAGAGCCCCATTAGAAGACAAGCAGCCAGGACTAGAACCGGCGTCAATATGGGATGCCGGTGCTTCAGGCCAGGGCTTTAACCCACTGCACCACAGCGCCAGCCCCCAATCATTATGTTCTTAGACTTGTATCTACGAATCATACTGTCTGTTAAAAATTAATTAAAATTAAAGTGAAAAAGGCCAAAAATGCTTATTGAGTGAAAAAAATCAGAATTATCTATCAGTAATAGCCTCCTAGATTATTATTTCATAATAGGTCACAATATAATAGACCTTTAACATTTGAGGATAAAACATTTCAGCATTTTAAGTTACCTTATTTCCTAAATTTAAAAAAGCCCATCTCAGGTACTGTCATATACACAATATTCTAAAAATAAATAAATGATAATCTTTCAAACCTATATTTTTTTAAAAAAAGTTATTTTTGAGAAGAAATGTCACAGTTATGTGATGGATGGAACAAAAGTCATAACTATTTTGCTTCATTCCTTGATATACTTTTCAAGACTAAATCATAATATTCAATGCAGTGTTAATAGACATCACATGTTACTTCTTTATAACACTCAAAGGGATATAATAAGCTAAATGTTGCCTAGAATTTAGAATGTTAAACACTTAAAATGTTTTGAAGCAGAGTTTCACTTCAGTATATCATCTATTAAAGATGTTTCACAAAGCAGACAGGTATAGCGGGCAGTAGAGAAAGTGTGTCTCACAGCACAGACTGTGTATAAAATATACTATCCTCAGTGACACGATTACTTTTGGCTTTTTATTGAGCAAATGCAACTTTACTCCGAAGTGACAGAGTAAGTGTGTGTCTCAGTCTTTTTCTGCTACTGTAACAGAATACAACAGCCTGGGCAATTCATATAGAACACAGGTTTATTTGGCACATGTTTCTAGATACCAACAGGTCACAATCAGTGAGGGTCTTCTTGCTGCATCATAACATGGTGGAAGGCCAAGAAAGTACCAAGACAGAGATATCGAGCCAAACTCATCTTGTTATCCTGTTCCCACTCCCACTGTAACCAATCTACTTGCACAATAATGGCCTTAATCCACTTATTAGGACGGTACCCTCAAGACCCAATCACTTCTCAAAGGTCCTAACTCTTAATTCCATCACAATGGCAAATGAATTTCACATGGGTTTTGAAAGAGACATTCAAATCACAGCAGTGTGTTTAGGTTTTATAATATTTTCAAGATAGACTACTTCTGATAACTACTTGCCATCAAAGATAAATTCTACAGATTTGTAACTCTTTCTGCAAAAGAAAATTGCATAATTCATACTCAAGTTCAACAGTACTTTGAAGTACTCTGCCACAAGAAAAACTGCGAACCTTATATAGAAGACTTTAAAAGCTACCTCTTATCTCATTATAAACTATTGTGAAGACTAAACTATGTAAGGTAATTTAATCAATCAATGCATGTAACCAGAGTGACTAACAGTTTTAAAGGTTCCTGCTGAACAACAAAGGAAGCAAATACATGAGTGAGGAGGCCACTATAACTAGTTCCTCTGCATTGCAAAATCCTTCCCCCCCAAGACAATGATGTCTAAAAGACGCACACTGTGAAGACCCCACTGCCAATCACACAGGAGAGAAAAAAAATGTTATTTCTTCCCTTATAGATAAGGGAGTACTATTAATTCTGCATAACCACTGGGGTATATTTACACTTTCAAAAGTTAAAATGGAAAAAAAATTGAAGACTTCCAAAAATGTATTTTTTAAATGTTTTCTTTTTTGTTTTTTTAACTTTTATTTAATAAATAAAAATTTCCAAAGTACAACTTTTGGATTATAGCGGCTTTTTTCCCCCATACCCTCCCTCCCACCCGCAACCATCCATCTCCCACTCCCTCTCCCATCCCATTCACATCAAGATTCATTTTCAATTATCTTTATAATATATAGAAGATTAATATAGTATATACTAAGTAAAGCTTTCAACAGTTTACATCCATACAGAAACACAAACTAGAAAGTACTGTTTGAGTACTAGTTATAGCATTAATTCACATAGTACCACACATTAAGGACAGAGATCCTACATGGGGAGTAAGTGCACAGTGACTCCTGTTGTTGATTTAACAATTGACACTCTTATTTATGACATCAGTAATTACCCAAAGCTCTTGTCATGAGCTGCCAAGGCTATGGAAGCCTCTTGAGTTCACCAACTCTGATCTTATTTAGACAAGGTCATAGTCAAAGTGGAAGTTCTCTCCTCCCTTAAGAGAAAGGTACCTCCTTCTTTGATAGCCCCCGTTCTTTCCACTGGGATCTCACTCGCAGAGATCTTTCATTTAGGTGTTTTTTTTTGTTTTGTTTTGTTTTTTTTTTTTTTTGCCAGAGTGTCTTGGATTTCCATGCCTAAAATACTCTCATGGGCTCTTCAGCCAGATCTGAATGCCTTAAGGGCTGATTCTGAGGCCAGAGTGCTGTTTAGGACATCTGCCATTCTATGAGTCTGCTGTGTATCCCACTTCCCACATTGGATCATTCTCTCCTTTTTAACTCTATCAGTTAGTATTAGCAGACACTAGTCTTGTTTATGTGATCCCTTTGACTCTTAATCCTATCATTATGATAAATTATGAACTGAAACTGATCACTTTGACTAGTGAGATGGCATTGGTACATGCCACCTTGGTGGGATTGAATTGGCACGTTTCTAGCTCTACCATTAGTGTTAAGTCCAACTGAGCATGTGCCAAACTGTACATCTCCTCCCTCTCAAATTTCCACTCTTTTATTTAACAGGGATCATTTTTCAGTTAAATTTAAACTCCTAAGAATAATTGTGTGTTAAATAAAGAGTTCAACCAATAGTATTAAGTAGAACAAAAAATACTAAAAGGAATAAAGTAGTAAGTTGTTCCTCGACAGTCAGGACAAGAGCTGATTAAGCCATTGTTTCTCATAGTGTCCATTTCACTTCTACAGGTTTCCATTTAGGTGCTCAGTTAGATGTCACCAATCAGGGAGAACATATTGTATTTGTCCCTTTGGGACTGGCTTAATTCACTCAGCATGATGTTTTCCAGATTCATCCATTTTGTTGCAAATGACCGGATATCTTTTTTTTTGACTGCTATATAGTATTCTATAGAGTACATATCCCATAATTTCTTTTTCCAGTCTACTGTTGATGGGCATTTAGTTTGATTCCATGTCTTAGCTATTGTGAATTGAGCTACAATAAACATTGAGGTGCAGACAGGTTTTTTGTTTGCCCATTTAATTTCCTTTGGGTAAATTCCAAGGAGTGGGATGGCTGAGTTGTATGGTAGGGTTATATTCAGGTTTCTGAGGAATCTCCAGACTGACTTCCATAGCGGCTTTACCAGTTTGCATTCAACCAACAGTGGGTCAGTGTCCCTTTTTCCCCACATCCTCTCCAGCATCTGTTGTTGGTAGATTTCCATATGTGATCCACTCTAACCAGGGTGAGGTGAAACTTCATATTTTTTTTTTTGGACAGGCAGAGTGGACAGTGAGAGAGAGAGACAGGGAGAAAGGTCTTCCTTTTGCCATTGGTTCACCCTCCAATGGCCGCCGCGGCCAGCTCACCGCACTGATCTGATGGCAGGAGCCAGGTGCTTCTCCTGGTCTCCCATGGGGTGCAGGGCCCAAGCACTTGGGCCATCCTCCACTGCACTCCCTGGCCACAGCAGAGAGCTGGCCTGGAAGAGGGGCAACCGGGACAGAATCCGGCGCCCTGACCAGGACTAGAACCTGGTGTGCCGGCGCCGCTAGGCGGAGGATTAGCCTAGTGAGCCACGGCGCTGGCCAAAACCTCAGATTTTATCATTTACTTTTTTATAGAGTATTTTTAGAGATGTTTTAGTTTTACAGAAAAGTTGAGCAAAAAAAGGACAGGGAGGAGCTGATGTTATGGCATAGCAGGTTAAGCCGCTGCCCGTGATACCAGCATCCCATATAAGAACGGGTTTAAGTCCAGCTGCTCTGCTTTCAGTCCAGCTGCCTGGTAATGTGCCTGAGAAAGCAGTGGAATATGGTGCAAGTGTTTGCGTCCCTGCCACCCCCATGGGAGACCTTGATGGAGTTCTAGGCTCTTGGCTTTGGCCTAGTCGTTGTGTTCATTTGAGGGAGTGAACCAGCAGATGGAAGATCTCTCTCTTTCTTTCTCTCACTCTGACTTTCAAGCAAATAAATAAATCTTAAACAAACAAGACAAGGACAGTAGTCCCCATATATTCCCTGCTCCTGTACACCCAAAGCTTCCTCCAGTCTCAAAGTTGCTCTTCCCTGGAACAGTATTTGTTACGATAAAGGAACCTACATGCACAACATGGACACATGATTACCTTACAATGTGCACTACATTCTGCGGGTTTGAATTATCTATATTGACAGGTAGTCAACATTACAGTATCATACAGATAGTTGCACTGCTCTAAAAATCCTGCGTTGTATAGATTCATCTCTCCCTCCCCTCCATCTCCCAACAATCAGTCATCTTTTTTACTGTCTCCATAGTTTTCTTTAAAGATTTATTTTTATTTATTTGAAAAAGAGTTACAGAGAGAGGTAAAGACAGACAGAGAGGTCTTTCATCCACTGGTTCACTCCCTAGACGGCCGCAACGGCCGGAGCTGAGCCGATCCGAAGCCAGGGGCCAAAAGCTTCTTCTGGGTCTCCTACGTGGGTACAGGGGCCCAAGCACTTGGGCCATCCTCCGTTGCTTTCCCAGGCCATAGCAGAGAGCTGATTGGAAGTGGAGCAGTTGGGACTCAAACCAGTTCCCATATGCGATGCCAGCACTTCAGGCCAGGGCTTCAACCCACTGTGCCACAGCGCCAGCCACACATCCATAATTTTTATTTTTACTTTTTAATCTTTCTCCTAAAAACTTTTAAAGTTCCTATTTCTACATTTTATGTTATGGAGCTTATTAAGAGTGACCCACATATATAAGTCTTAGAGGAACAAATATATTGGGAACACTGGCTCAAAAATAAGAATATACGATCAAAGGTTTGGAGGGAACTTCCCTGCAGCATCAGGTGACCAATCAGAAAAGCACACTGGAAGCAACTGAGCTAGGTAGCTCTTCCCTTGCTGGGGAAAAACAAGGTGGCAGTGGCTATGATTTCCCCAGAGACCAAAACAGGAAGGATGGACCCCGGAGTCAAAGAACACAATGGAAGCCAGGACGCCTCCATACCCACACCTAGAAGACACTCTATCATCCTACTTCCTTGCCCCACACGTAAGTGTTTGCTCCAGTAATCAAGAATCTTCACTTACATCTAAGTATGAAAGCAGCATCCACTCCAGGATGTCAAAACTTGTATTGCAGCATTAACAAGTTACCACAGACTTAATGACTTGGAACAACACAAATTTATTATTTTCTTGTTTGCATGGCTCAGAAGTCTGGAACAGGTTAGCTGGATCCCCAGCTCAGAGTCTCACCACGCTATAATCAAGGTATCAACAGGAGCTGCAATCTTAGGGGAGACTCAGGGCCCTTGCCCAAGTTCACTCAAGTTGGTGGAATTCAGTACTTTGCAGTATAGAACAGAAATCTACATTTTCTTGCTACTTGTCAGCCAAGATCAAACTCATCTCATAGAGGCCATCCTCAGGTCCTCATCAAACACCCCTTTTCCTCTCAACAGAACAGCATCTCTTAGATACTTCATCATCTTTTTTTTTTTATTTGACAGATAGAGTTAGTGAGAGAGAGAGAGAGACAGACAGAGAGAGAGAAAGGTCTTCCTTCTGTTGGTTCACCCCCAAATGGCCGCTACAGCCGGAGCTACACCCATCCATAGCCAGGAGCCAGGTGCTTCTTCCTAGTCTTCCATGTGGGTGCAGAGGCCCAAGCACTTGGGCCATCCTCCACTGCCCTCTCGGGCCACAGCAGAGAGCTGGACTGGAAGAGGGGCAACCAGGACCAGAACCCGGCGCCCAAAAGGGATGCCGGCGCCACAGGTGGAGGATTAACCAAGTGAGCCACAGTGCCGGACAGATATTTCATCTTCTTTAAAGGACTCACCTGATTATGTCAGGCCTATCCAGACAGGCAGGTAGCTAGAGAGAGAGCTCATGGTCACTGGCTCACTCCCCAAATGCCCATAACAGCCAAGGCTATGGCTAAGTCAAGGCCAGAACCATGACCCAGGAAAGCAATCTAGATCTCCCATGCAGATGGCAGGAACAAAAGCACTTGAGTCATCCCTGCTGCCTCCCAGGGTATGCACTGGTTGGCTAGGATTGGGAGGCAAGCTAATGCTAATGTTCAAACCTAGACACTTCAATATAGAATGTAGGTATGATAACTGCTAGGCTAAATGCCCACTCCTCCTTTTGACGAGCAACCTAATCACATGAGTTATATCCAATATATTTATTGGTGTTGCCCACCCTTGAGGGGAGAGCACTGCTTTTATGATAGATGTATACTGTGGAAAAGGATCTTGGGGGCTATCTTAGAATTCTGATTACCACAATCTAAACTGCACACTTCATACCAAAATTAATTCAAAGTTGATCATAGATTAAAATGTAAAACATGAAACTTTGTGAGGAAACCAAAAAAAAAAAAAATCTTTGGGATCTAGGACTAGTGAAGAGTTCTTAGACATGATAACAAAATCACAATCCATAAAAGAAAAAAAAAACAGTAAATTGAACTTCGTCAATATTAAAAACTTCTGCTCCACACAAAATACTGTTGCAGAGATTAAAGATAAGCTACAAGTGGGGGGAAATATTTGAAAAGCACATACCTGATAAAGAATTAATTTCTGTAATATGCAAACGACTCTTAAAACAATCCAATCAGAAAATGATCAAAAGACACTAGGATACATTTTACTGTTTCATTTTACCAAAGAGAATATACTAGTAGCAATCACTAATCATCAGGGAAATTCATCCTAAAGCAACAGTGAGACATCAATATCCACCTACCAGAAAGGCTGACAGAAAAAAACTGTGATGGCACCAACTGCTGGTAAGGAAGCAGGGAAACTACTTCTCTCACATATCACTGGCAAGAACAAAAAGTGGTACAGTCACCCTGGAAAATAGTTTGCCAGCCTCTTAAAAAACCTAAACATATACATACACATGACCCCATATTCCTGAGCATTCATCCTGGAGACATGAGAATATGTGCCCAAAAAACCCTGCACATGAAGGTTCACAGCAGCTGGATACATAAATGACAAAAATCGGAATCAACAAAATATCCTTCAATGGATAAATGACTAAACCTACCAAAAGGGACAAACAATGGGAAAAACTTGGATGGATTTCAATTGCATTATACTCAATGAAAAAAAAAAAAACTGCCAAAGATAAAAGCCCACATTTTATATGGCTGCATTTATGCAACATTCTGGAAATGACAAAGGGGCTGGCACCATAGCATAGCAGGTGAAGCTGCCGCCTGCCGTGCCAGCATCCCATATGGGCACCGGTTCAAGACCTGGCTGCTCCACTTCCTATCCAGTTCTCTGCTATGGCCTGGGAAAGCAGTAGAAGATGGCCCAAGTGCTTGGGCCCTGCACCTGCATGGGAGACCAGGAAGAAGCTTCTGGCTTCTGGCCTCAGATCAGCCCAACTTCAGCTGTTTCAACCAGCAGATGGAAGATCTCTCTCTCTCTCTCTCTCTCTCTCTGTCTCTTTCTGCCTCTGCCTCTCTGTAACTCTGCGAAAGAAAGAAAGAAAGAGAGAAAGAGAGAAAGAGAGAGAGAGAAAGAGAGAGAGAGAGAAAGAGAGAGAGAGAGAGAGAAAGAGAGAGAGAGAGAAAGAGAGAGAGAGAGAAAGAGAGAGAGAGAAAGAGAGAGAGAGAGAAAGAGAGAGAGAGAGAAAGAGAGAGAGAGAGAGAGAGAAGAGAGAGAGAGAGAGAGAGAAAGAGAGAGAGAGAGAAAGAGAGAGAGAGAGAAAGAGAGAGAGAGAAAGAGAGAGAGAGCGAGCAAGCAGATAGCAAGCATTTAGTGGTTGTCAGGGGTTGGGGACGAAAGTAGAGGAAGGGATAATATGTCTATAAAGTGTTCACCTACAAGAGACTGTTTCCGCCTTTTGATCATGGTGGTGGCTACACAAATATACACCTGTGATAAAACACCATAGCACTAGTCATACATTGTATCAATGTCAGTTTTCTGGTTGTGATATTGTCCTAAAGTTATGTAAGATTTAACATTGGGAGAAAAGTAGATAAAGCATACAAGGGGAGCTCTGTGAACTACTTTCGGAATTTCCTGTGAAGGATCTATAAATATTTCAAAATAAACGGTAAGCTAAACCACAGACACACACACACACACACACACACACACTGGTAAGAATGAAAATGATGTGTGTGTGAATTTTTATATACGTATATATGTATATAAATTATTTTAAAATTCCACCAAAAAGGGAGACACACACAAGTTTACAGACACTTCTAGTATATGATGGGTCTTCAAAAAGTTCATGGAAATGCAGATTATGAAAAAACTACATGTATATTTCAATTTTTTTGTCAAAATAAACTTATCTTTTAATTACATTTTCTCATAAAGTTTCTGAAGTATCCTTATATATTTAGGTAACAAATAAGAGAATAAAGTGTTTTTAAATTTTTTAGATGGCACATACATAGCCGGTGAAGGCTTGGACCAGCCTAACCAGTCTTCTGCCCGTAATTCCTGTCTGCCTGGCTATATTTGTATACCAGTTGTCATAGCAAGACCAACTATTTGTGGGCACTATTATAATTTGTATCAAAGGAATCAATGTAACCTGAGGGGTACATGCACTCAGTCCATTTCGCCATAGTCAAACCTACATCTGCCCCAAGGCAGGATGGAGGAAGGAAGTCAACTCCATACTGTACCATCAGAAGTCATCAAATGATTTAGCTTTCACTGGAGTCGATAAAACCTGATCGTCACCGCATTTTTGCTGAGAGGTGTTCTGGCTTCCTCCATAGCTCCCATGCTGCAGGACTCTGCCTGGACTCCAGTCCTATCAACAAGTGCTGTATGCCAGGCACATTAAGAGATTTGTCTATTTTCTCTAATTCTGACAGTAATCCTGTTAGACTCATATTTTCTCTGTTTTAAAGACTAAGAAAGTAAGGCTCAGTGATGCCAAGTATCTTGTCTGAGGTCATCCAGCTAATAAGGAGTGGAACTGGGATTCAAATCCACGTCTGCCCAAATCTAAAGCCTATGTCTGCTCCATGTGTTATAACATTTCTGTGAGTCTGGGCTGGTTAGTAGTTTTTCTGTTTGTTTTTGGCTATTTATATTACACAAAGGTTCTTAGTGAAATTAGTAGAATTAAACTAGGCTATTTAGGTTTCATAAAGTTAGTCCATTACTACATTCACATAACATAGATGGAGTCCATGTTCTATCCTTTATTGACAAACCTAATCTCACTTGAATTTTGTTATAATCATAATTTTCAAAGATTTCATAAACTTTAACACCTATTACCTGCACTGATTCTGAGCCATCAATTTTTGTTTATATAATGAAAATAAATATTTCAAATAAAAGAACTTCAGGTGTATTTTCTTGGGGACTTAATTCATTCTGTAGAAGATATTCAACAATTGTTTACAATAAATGAATGAATCACTCTTCTATGCAAACCTGCCAAAAAATTTCTACACTCCCCCCAAGCCATCTTTTGATTCTGAGGGGAAAATGCAGTTTGAAAGAAAACCATGAGTTTTTGTTAATGGGAAACATAGCATATAGGAAATATATACTATATACTATATAGAAATATACTATGTAATATACTATATATATAGAAAATATAGTATATCATCTATTATCCATTAACAGAAGACTGCTGAAAAAAAAAAAAAGAAAACTTGGAAAACAACTTCTAGTTTGCCTGATTGATTTATGCACGCAAAATGATAATGTGGTGTTGGTTTCTCAGCACCCTGATGGTAAGGACCTGGTATATCAGTAAAGGACTTTATAAGGAAAATAGTAATATGGTGATAGCCTATATCCTGCCAACATAGGGATTAGTTCATCTCCTTCATACATTCTACTCTGAATGAGAAAGCATTCTGGATACATGTGTAGAAGAAATGAGATTGAGAGAAGCTATATTCAATCCCCATTTTACCTACTAAGACTGGGAAGGTTTTTATCTTACCATATCTTAAAAATTGACTGGATGGAAAACATCCTTCCCTTTTGTCAAACCAAGTTCTTCTCCCCTATTTTTATAATAAGTTTTCCCATTATTACTCCACTTTGAGCCCCACATGTACTAGGGTTGGTGTACTTGTGCTAGAATTGTATTCCTTTATAGACTGACTGGTCTGGGCTACTTCCATCCACTTCAGATTGTGTACATCTATGTAGAACAGGGTACTGTTAAAACCATGTATAACTAGATACTTAATGCAGTGGAAGACTTTTTAGTGGTGATGATGAAAATGATAAGGAGAGTAAATATTTCAAGTTATTACAAGAGAAAATATTTCGTTGTAAATGCACAACCTCTTTAATCGAGCATAACTGAAGACAAAATAGTGAATTGACTTGAAGTGATGCTGTGTGTAGTTCAGACATGTTTTTGTTGGGAGTTATTTTATATAAGAAAAAGAGAATCCAAGTTCCTTTTTCCCTTTTTGGCATTTGAAATGGTCCTGGACTTGACTTATTCCATCACTCAAAATTTTTACTGGCACCATCTTTGAAGGATGTAAATATAGGAGCTTTTCAGGTATGAGAAGGAGCCTCATGGGAAACCATATTCAGCAGAGTTGCAGAATACTTTTACAGCAGACTTTTTTAAAATGATGTTTTCTTTGTATCTTGTTTAGACTCTAAACTTTTTCTTGCCTCCACTCAACCATAGCATATACAATGCTTAAATGTGCCAAAAACAAGACCAATTCTTTTCAAATATGTTTTTTCCAGCCAAAATTGAATCATAGCCAATTTTAAGACTAAGTGCAGCTACTAGATCGATGCTGATTATTGCTTTTATTATGTTAAAGGTTAACATAAAGAAAGACCAAAGGGGTAACGGGACATACAGAAAAGAAACGATAAGTGGGTTTCCTACAAAAATACTGAAAAGGGATCATCAGAATAATTGGAGACCAGGAAAAAAAAGTTTCTGTTGGAAACCATTGCCTATGGACATGGAAACCACACACACACACACACACACACACACACACACACAAAAAAACCAACAACAACAACAAAAAAACAATCTTAGAAAAACTCAAAGAAGAATGTATTTCTCAGAAGGTACTACCAGATCAATAATAATAACAATAATAATAATAAAGTGCCTTGCTTTAGGGACTTAAAATTTTAACCAGTCTACAACATGCTTGTCATACAGATAAATTATGGAACTGCCACTGGGTTTACTACTGTTTTGCAAAACAAGACTGATGCAGTGGAAGTAGTTTAGTTAGTGAATAATACAGAATTGTGGGCCACAGAAAATGAGTTAGTTCTCCATCACAAATACACACATATATTTTTATTATTAAGTAACATTTCTTGGGCAACTACCATGTCTTGACATAATTAGCAGTTTTAGAATGGAGAAGATTATATTAGAGTTGCTTCGGATACTATTAACATCTAGATAAGGCAGTAGGATGAGTATATTGGTAAATTTTTTTATTCAATTGTGATGGTGTGTACTGCTAAAAATGTCAAAATCACAACATCTGGCATTGATATGCATAAATGTCCATTTGAACTTTTGATACCTAAGAGTAGATTTGCTGGAGATCACAGTTACTTTGAATATTATTTAACTCGTATGAAGAAATATATATACTTGGCCACTTTTTCTTTTTACACCCAATCTCTTGATTCACATTGGTATCTAAATTTTGTATTTTGATATTTCCATTTCCTGTCTTTAATAAGTGGGGAATTTTGAAGCAAAGACCATTTTGGTTCCTGAGGCAACTATGGTTTACCAGGCGGCAGTGATAAGAACAGTGAAACCATTGCACTCAGAAGAGACTTGAGACTTTGCTTTTTTCTGTCTGCATAGTAGGAGATTCTGGCTTTGCCATACTCTTCAAAAATCTGTATTCCCTTACCCAGTGGGAACAAAATAGAATGATGGGTAATAAAAGCTAAGTAGATCATGTGACAAGGCATTTCATCCATTCTGATTTTAGAATATAACAAGGGAGGGGCTTAAAAATGTCTCGGGGATTCCAACTCACATGGAGCAGAAATGTGCATCCACTTTGCAAACAGGTGTTAAACACAAGCAAAATAAAGCCTATTAGAACCATATCTGATTTGGATATGATGCAATGTGGAGGTCTCTTTGAGCCTTCGGGTAGTACAAACCACTACACAAATCTTTTATGATTCAAAATAAGAAGCAAAATATAGTAGACATCAACTTTAAATTTCACATTTACTCAAGCATACTATACCACTTTATGCAAAACAAGAAGCTTGCATTAAAATAATGATGTGTGTCATTGCTGTGGATGCTGATGTGCAATGCTAGTCCAGTTCCCACAACCCTTAGAAAACTTTGGAACTAGATGTGTTTCACAGTTCAGGGTTTCTCAGATTTTGGGAAATATACCACACATTAAATAACACCCCATTGAAAGCCGGAGCGGCACCCTCTAAATCAAACACATTCTGTAGTAAAACATGTGAATAATGACACCGCCCAAGATAAACTGAGATTACAAAGAGCCTCGTGTCACTTCTTCTCAGATTTAACCACAAAATTCAGGCAGGGCAGGTTTTACCTCCAGGTTACCAGTTTTCAGAGCATTTCAAAGTTTGGAATTGCAGATGTGGGTTGTAGGACCAGATGAAGAAAAACAATTCGCGTGTTACAACAAAACTGTATCACCTGGAGCTGCTAAACAGATGGATTTGGGATCATGATTCACTGGAATACATACAAATTCATGTAATAAGCAAAAGGATTCCACTAAAATGTTTAACAATTCATTTCATAAATTTCTTGTGTGATATCCTGTTAAGTTCAAATGAGCTAGAAATCACATCTACACACAAACATGTATGGTTTCCAATCAATTACTGCAACTCCTAAAACTGAGAAGATCAAAATCAAGTCCAATTTTAAGTTGAATCCCTTCAGCAGCTCTCTGTCTTCTCATTTTTTTTCTTTCTGAGTTCACTCTAGTGATCAGCAGGAAAAGGAACATGTTCTTCAGAGCAAGTATCTCCATAGATATAAGAGGGCTTCAGAACATTTGTGGGAAAATGGAATTAAAAGATAATGCAGGGGCCAAGCAGTAGGTTAATCCTCTGCCTGGGTGCCATTATTCCATATGGGTCACGACTGCTCCTCTTCCAATCCAGCTCTCTGCTATGGATTGGGAAGGCAGTGGAGGATGGCCCAAGTGCTTTGGCCCCTGCACCTGTGTGGGAGACCCAGAAGCTCCTGGCTCCTGGCTGTTGCAGCCATTTGGGGAGTGAACCAGCACATGGAAGACCTTTCACTCTGTTTCTCCCTCTCACTGTCTGTAACTCTATGTCTCAAATAAATAAAATCTAAAAATAAAGAAAATGAAAAAAGATAATGTAAATTTTCTGTGAACCTTTTGATGCCCCTTCTGCCAGGAACACAGCCAGGCTAGGATAAAACAAAGGCCCAGTCATTCTGTATGGTCTCCTAGGTCACCTAGGAGCTGAGGGAATTTGTTACTAGTGCTACTGCAGGGGCCTCTCCCGATCACTGAGGCTGGATGAACCAGGGAAGACAGAACACAGGAAGGGACAGGGAGCAGGTTCCAGTAACTCAGCCCAGACTTATTTAAATATAATTCTTGCCTTCTAAAATGTAAAACCTTGATAGACTGATATTGGCTAGTCCTTGGAGCTTAAAAAATTAAATTAAATTTAAAAAAAAACTGATGCTTTGTTAGAAAAAATAAGGATATTATACCTAAAGGAAGTTATAAGAAAATAATTTGTTGGGAGCGAGTGTTAAGCCAAGTGGTTAAGATGCCTGCATTCCACACTGGAGCACCTGATTCAACCCACAGCTCTGGCTCCTGACTCCAGCTTCCTTGCTAATGCTCAAGTAGTTGGGTTCTTTCCAACCATGTGAGAGACCTGGACTGAGTTCCTGGCTCCCAACTTTGGCCCGGCCCAGTCCTAGCCATTGCAGGCATTCATGGAATAAACCAATGTATGGGAGCTCTCTATCTGCCCATCTCTCTGCCTCTCAAATAAATAAACTTACAAGTTTTTCTTAATAAATTTACTAAAGTAGGCTTTTTAAATTTTACTTTTCTTTTAAAAATAAATCAATCAGTTAACAACCTTATACATCACAGAGCTGATTTTGGCTTTGCAATCTCTGAACCACGTCTGGTTGGACTGCCCAATTCATGGATTTCTGTTTGTTCAAATAAACTCTTCAATATTTTATTGTGCCAGAGTTTACCCTCTACCAAATATTTTATGCTTTCTTCAGTGAGTTACTTAGGTTAGTCTTCTGCCAAAAAATTATGGCTTCCTTTTAGCTGGCATTGTGAGACTTTTGGCCACTGAACAAGATTTAAAAGCTCCTATTGTTACTAGAAGTCTCTAAAACTAAAAAGTGCTTTCAAAAAGCCTCAAGATCACTCTGCATTTCAGTGTTTACTTAATACACAGTGCTAAGCAACGTCAAGTAAAAGATTTTGGACAAATAGAAAGTATATATATTTAAGGTAGATGACATGATTTGATGTACATATAAAAGTACATAGGGAAACTGTTACCACAATGAAATTAATATATCTATCACTTTATATAGTTAAAATAATACTTAATATTAAAATACTAAAGATCTGCTCTATCAGCAAATTCTAAGTATACTCATCTATTACATAATGATGTGTCATGATCTCCAGAAATTATTCATCTTATGATTCAAAGTTTGTGTACTTTCATCAGTATCTGCCCATTTTTCCCATTCCCCTGATAATCACCATTCTACTGTTTTTTTTTTTTTTTTAGTAAATTTGTCAATTTTAGATTTTTTTCCACTTAGCATAATGTTCTCCAGGTTCATCCATATTGCTGCGTACTGCAGGATTTCCTTCAAGGATGAACAGTCTGAGGTTGGCTCTGGAGTACAGTGAGTTAAGCTGGCACTTATGATGCTGGCATCCCATACTGGAGTGCCAGTTGGGGCCCCATCTACTCTTCTTCCCAAACAGCTTCCTGCTAATGTGCCTAGGAAGGCAACAGTTGATGACCCAAGTAGTTGGGCTCCTGCCACCCATGTGGGAGTGCAGATGGAGTTCCTGCCTCTTTGCTTGAGACTAGCCCAAGCCTAGCTGTTGTAGACATTTGGGGAGTGAGCCAGTGAATGGAAGATCTATCTTTCACTCTCTATGTCTACTTCTCTGTCACTCTTGCCTTTTAAATAAATAAATCTTTTTTTAAAGGATGATACCCTATTATACTTGCTTTACCTATCATGCATCAGAAGTTACTTAACACTGTTTCCATATCTTGGCTATTGTGAATGACACTGTAATGAACATGGGAATGAAGCTAACCCTTCAAGACAGTAATTTCACTTTTTTTGGATAAATAGTCAAAAGCAGGGTTGCTGGATCATACGGTAGTTCTATTTTAATTTTCTGAGGCACCTTGGTTCCGCTTTTCATAATGGCTACAGCTATTTACATTCTCAACAGTGTACAAGGGTTCCCTTTTCTCCACATATTTACCAACATATATTATCTGTCTTAGTGCACTTTTTGGTGCTATAGAAGAACACAGGCTTGGTGTAAAGAATAAATAAATTTTTAAAAACCAAGCTAATGGTGGGGGGGGGGGAGCGTGTTGTGACATAGCAGATTAAGCCTCCACCTGCGATACCAGCATCCCATATGGGCACCAGTTCAAGACCTGGTTGCTCCACTTCCGATTGAGCTCTCTGCTGATGCTCCTGGGTACATAGCAGATGGCCCAACTCTTTGGGCCTCTGTACCCACGTGGGACACCCAGAAGAAGCTCTGGGTTCCTGGCTTCGGCCTGGCCCAGCCCTGGCTGTTGCAGCCATTTGGGGGAGTGAACCATTGGATGACAGCACTCTCTCTTTCTTCTCTCTCTAGAATTTGCTTTTCAAATAAAAATAAATAATTATTAAAAAAAAAAAGCTATTGGATATATTCTCACGAATTGTACAGGTTACCTTTTCGTTTTGTTTCCTTTGTTGTGCAGAAACTTTATAACTTGTTTATTTCTGCTTTTGTTGTTATACTTTTTTATCATATTCAAAAAATCATTTTCAAGACCAAAGTCAAGGAGTTTTTCCCTATGTTTCATTCTAAAATTTTTAAGCTTAAAGTCTTATATTAAAGTCTTATATAAAAGTCTTTAATTCGATTCTGAATTGACTTTTGTATATGAGAGAAAACAAGGGTCCAATTTTACTCTTTTGCATGTAGCTATCCGAATAAAATAATTTTTAAGCTGTGATTGTGACATCTCTAAGCTTAAGAGATCAGAGAGAAGAAGATTTACTATAATTTGAAGAGATTAATAATCACTTTTAGGATGACTTTACATTCTCATACTTCAAATATGTATATATACACTCATATGAAAGCATATATTTGAGAGTAATAATAGTCTGTTTAATAAAATTTAAAGCATCTGTGGAATTATTACAAGAAATCACGTTTGGATTTAGTTTTAGACTGAATGACTTACTGCATCTCCCTTAATCCTTAAGTTGCATATTCATTGCTGTATTTTCTTCTAACTGCTGTCACTTATATTGTCATGTAGAGTAGGGCAAATCAGGGTCAGTTTATATAAGCGGCATCAATCTGAAGAACTTCATCAGTCTTTATTTCAAGGCATTATGCAAAGAAAACTGGCATTAAGAGAGCCTTAACTGACAGCAAATGAAATCAATCAGCAAATCACTAAGCCATAATAAACTCACTCAATTTGTAGATAACCCTTCCTTTTCCAGGTCTTCACCTAGGCAGTCCATCAAACACTGTTTTTTGGTCCAAGCAGCTAAAATGAATAGCAATTCTGGCTGTAGCACTTGAGAGTTCAAATGCTCCAATCCTCAATAATAAGCATTAAAAGGTATTATCTAGTAAGGTCATACTTACACTTAAAATAGGCTTCAAAAATGAAAAAAAAAGATAAAAGATCAAGCTTAGGATTTAGTTTTTGCCTCTTAACATTAATAACAAAGAAATTATATTCAAATTATTCAACAACTTTTCTACTTAGAAACTAGAACTGAAAGTTGTAAGGAAAAAATATATATTCAGTATTCTGATATATTTTGCCATTTTTATTTTTTACTAAGTGCATCTTAAATATTTCACATATAAGCAAATACCATAACCATTTCACTGAGCTGGCATTTTGAAATTCAGAAAAATTAAATGGTGTAAATAAAAGACACAAAATAATTTTTACAAAATAATATAAAAACATTAGTAATGTTTGAATTATTCTGAAAAAATAAATATTTAGAAAGAAGTATATGGAGGGCTATTCATTACCTAAGGGTTAGCCATGATTTTTATAGTGAACTGGAAAGAAACACTAAAGTTGTTGAACATTTTATTCTTTTGAAGGCACATGTTAAACAGGTCATCAATCAAAAACTTCAAGAGTCAAAATACTAAAATGTTCCTCGATGCACTTTGGTCACTATCCCCGACCCCAGGCCTCCGCAGTCCAGTCCTATGCAGCTTAGATTAATATACTGTTTTCTAGTGTAAAAGCCGCCTTCACATGCACGTAATCTCATCCAGTCTCCGCACAACCGTGTGAGTGAAAGCAAAACAGGCTTCACTGTCACCATTTACAGATGAAGAAATGGCAGCTCAGATTGCTGAGTGACTCGCTAACATGCTTCAATTACAGATCCAAGACTTCAGTTCTCTGATACTACCTTGCTGCCTCCTTCCACAGAGAGTGGAATTATTTTATCTTGCCCAAATACTATGCTGCTAACAAAGCAATTCCCCTTCTGATCAACATGATGCTTCTAGTAAACTCAATGACATACAGAAAATTGCACAGCTTCGTGGTTGCTAACTTCCCTATAATCTGATTTGCTCGCTTGTCTTTTAGAAGAGCAAAAATCTCAGCCTGAAATTGAAAACGACCCTGACCAAGGAACATGTATTTGCCAAATACTTAAAAAAAAAAAAAAAACAATGGGGGCCGGCGCTGTGGTGCAGTAGGTTAAAGCCCCAGCCTGCAGTGCCTGCATCCCATATGGGCACTGGTTCATGTCCTGGCTGCTCCACTTCCACTCCAGCTCTCTGCTATGGCCTGGGAAAGCAGTAGAAGATGGCCCAAGTCCTTGGGCCCCTGCACCCATGGGAGACCTGGAGAAAGCTTCTGGCTCCTGGCTTCGGATTGGCCCAGCTCTGTCCATTGCAGCCATTTAGGGAGTGAACCAGAGGATGGAAGATCTCTCTCCCTCTCTCTCTGCCTCTCTGTAACTCTGACTTTCAAATAAATAAATAAATAAATAGGAAGAGAGAGAGAGAGAGAGAGAGAAAGAAAGAAAGACAATTCAAAATACATATTGCTGCTTAATTCTCAAAGTTCTTTCACATCTGTCATATGATTCTCACAATCACTACACGATGTACAGGGCAGAGGTTATGGTCTCCACCTTACAGAGGGCGAAGCAGACATGCAGGAGGAAGTGAAAGCAAGGGCTCACAGAAAACAGTAATTCTAGAAGAAAACTCCAGGAGCACTTTCTGCACCACAAGGATGATCCTCCTCGTTCATCCTTCACAAGAAATGTAACAATTCTTAAAACAATGAGAATTCCTGCTCCCTGTGTGAGCTGGGCCCATAGGGAAAAGGATTTCATCTGCTCTATAGCCACTCCCAGTTCTTTCCAAGTTGCAAACCTCTGCAGCCTTCTGTAATACTGATTCTGCTGTGATTTTATTTTCTTCCTAATTATTCCCTCTCATAATAAATAAAGAAATGATAACCAACAAAACTAGAAAAAAGGGACTTTGTGAACCATGCCTAGTCTTCCAAGACTTTCTATCAGACTTTAATTAGTGTCAGTGCAGATCACTGGTACCAGATCATTCTATAGAGGATGTAATTCATAAATACTTTCAACTGAGTTAAGGATTAGGAGTTACATGATTCTTTAAATAGATGCAATTCCTTGCCCTCATACATCAACTTGCCCTTTATAGAAGGCAAAGAGAGATGAAAGGCCCAACAATAAAAACAACAATGATAAACACCCACCAACAGTCTCAAACACAACCCATGATGCAAGATATAAAATGTCTCATCTGCCAAATATTTCAAAAACTTTGAAGAACTCCAAACTCTAACAGATATTCTTAGTTATCAACAAGTGCCGAAGTCTGTATTTTAACAATGGACCTAAGTGAAGATACTTTATTACAAAAAATCTTTTAAAATAAAATAGGTGACTAAGAAGAGTAGCATATATCACCTGAAAATCTAATTTATATTGACAAGAAAGATATCTGTGACATGCTTTTTAGTTTTAGGAAATTTTAGAAAAAATTATAGCATAATTATTGTTTAGATACATACATTCATACATTTATATATAATGGAGATTTATTAAATATAAATGATATGTGCCTGTGAATTTACATATATTATATGTATTGCTAAAAATAACCAGAATAATTATAAATAATGTTAACATTTGTTGTCTCTGAATGGCAGAATGTTAAATGATCTTCATTTTCCTCTAACTTTAGTAGGGTCTTTTTTTTATTGTTATGATCATGTACAACACCTATAATCTTTTTAAAAGCTTATTTTTAAAATTATCAAAATCTCTATCAAGTTATATTGTTTAAGGCAAATGGCATTATATACTTGATTATATTATACTATTATAATATATATATATAATAATGAATTTGAGTGATAACAAAATTTAATTGGGTGTATTATGTTGACATAGCAAGATTTTAATTCATTTTGGCTGATTTTTGTGTTTAAAAATATAATCAGCTATCTGAAACTTCACTTATGTGGAAGGAATAACATGAAGAAGAAAATATCTCAATGGTACAACCTTTTAAATGAAATTGCCTAACATGTCTTTAATTTGTAAGTATGACAAAATGCATAAATTTCATGCAGAGCAATTAGAAGTCTACTGCATAAGTAGTGAAATAGAGAATGAATGTAAAAAATTACTTAGAGTCATTCTAGATATTTTTATTTTCTGACAGTTATGGTACTGATACTTATTTCATTACTTTATATATAAAGAAATTCTAAAAAAATTCCCATCAAGATGCTCTTTATGATTTATTTATATAAATACCACAAAAAAGCTCAAAGAAATCTTTATGCCTGAATAAGCAGAAATATATAAGTCAAGGTATCCCAAAAGTGTTGGGTATAACACATAACTAAAAGCCAAACCAAGTAAGGACTACACAGTGACATTGTGGAGATAGGAGGGATTAAAGGGTTACTTCATTCATGGTGAAAACTCTTGCTTAAAATCTTCATAAATAAGTGGTTTCACAATGAAGACTTCATAATGAAGTGTTCATACATATATCTTTATAAAATGCGCTACATTTCCAGAGGTATGGGTTTTATACACTAAAGCTTAAACACCTCAATGAAGTGGTTTGGGGAACTTTATTTTTAAAAGACTGAGCCTAAGAGCATGCACAACTTAGACCACAGCAGTCTCCTAAGTCATTCTGCCAAGTGTCTGAAACTTCATGCTCATTCACCCTTGGCTACCTAGGACCTCCTCGTGCTAGAGATGGCTGGAAGCACAGAAGGCAGCCATGGACCAGGGCTGAGTTCCTGGCCTCAGGAAGCTTTCATGCTAGTGGACAGCTGGGAAACATTGAGTATTTGCCACATACCCATCACCACTACCAGCGGTTTCAACGGATTAATCATCATACTAACACTATGAGTGAGGAACTTTTATCTTCTTCTTTTTACAGGTGAAGAGGCCAAAATACAGGTAAGCTAAGTAACCTGCCCAGCTCACCCTCTTCTGATTTTGTATTTGCCCCATTATTTCCACACAAATGAAACTGCATTCCACAGTCAGCTTCCACCTTTATTCCTTATCTATCTTAGACATCTTAAAAGAAAAAAAAAAAGTAAGCCAGTAAGTCATGGCTTAACAGAAGGCAGAATGGCATGATTAAAAGCATGAATTGATCAGTTACCCTGCTCATTGGGTATTTGACCTTTAATATCTACTTCATCTCAACAGACTTCACTTTCTTCCTCTGTGAAATGGAATAAAGATAAAACACCTATTATTCATGAAGTTATTGCAGGGATTAAATGAGATCATAAGACAAGGTTTTAGTAACTGGTGCAGAGTAAGCATTCAACAAATGTTGGCTATTGTTACTGTTCATTTAAGGATTATTTGTTATCTTTGAATGGAGACAGACACAGGCAGTCTATCTGGCCAATGTTTAACAGATAGTGCTAGGATTATAAATAATAATTAGTGAAAAACAATTCAGAGTATAAGATATTAATAGGCACTATCTTTGTATAGTATGGCCAGTATACTTTTTCTTATGTACTAAACCTTAAACACTTCAATGAGAAGGTATGGGTACTTTGCATTCATACTGTACTAGACTCTTTCGTGAAAGCTAACTGGTCTGATCTGAGGGTTTTCATTTCTCTCTGTATCACAGTGAAAGCCTAATATGCTATTATTTGGGAGATAAAAGCCATAGGAGCTTAGACAAAAGATTTCACTGAGATACGGTTTCAATGAAACATCATGTGACATAAAAAAGCACACAGAAACTAAAGGAGGCTGTGCTTGATCAAACTTATTACAGTTTTGAAAAAAAAAAAAAAAAGAGAGAGAGAGAGAGAGAGAAGTGAGGGAACCAAATGGAAAGATATGGAGAAAAAACTCCTAAATAACCAGTCCTCAAAATGACAGAGGCTTCATAATGAATGCAATAATACCAGCCACTATGCATGGCCTGCTGTCTCAGTGCGAGGCTCTGTGGTCTCTACATGCATTGCTTTATCCAATCCCCCTACAAGTCTAAGAAATCAGAAGCATTAAATTTTTGCAGCTACAGAAATTGGGGCAAAAAGCTAAAACAGGGGTAGTACTGGAGTAGTGGCTTAAATCACCATTTCGGATATCCATATCTCTTAAGAGAGTGCCTGGTTTAACTCCCAGCTTCTCTGCTTCCAATCCAGCTTCCTATTCATTCACATCCTGAGAAGCAGCAGATGATGTCACACATGGAGTTCCTGGCTCCTGACTCCAACCTGGCCAGCACCAGCTGTTGCAGGCATTTGGAGAGTAAATCAGTGGATAGATCTCTTTGGGCTTGATTTTCAAATAAAATGAAAAATAAGTAAATAGAGTTTTAAAAGGTAGCAGATCTCGCCGGCGCCGCGGCTCACTAGGCTAATCCTCCACCTCGCGGTGCCGGCACACCGGGTTCTAGTCCCGGTCGGGGCGCCGGATTCTGTCCCGGTTGCCCCTCTTCCAGGCCAGCTCTCTGCTGTGGCCAGGGAGTGCAGTGGAGGATGGCCCATGCACCCCATGGGAGACCAGGAGAAGTACCTGGCTCCTGCCATCGGATCAGCGCGGTACGCCGGCCGCAGCACACTGGCCGCGGCGGCCATTGGAGGGTGAACCAACGGCAAAGGAAGACCTTTCTCTCTGTCTCTCTCTCTCACTGTCTACTCTGCCTGTCAGAAAAAAAAAAAAAAAAAAAAAAAAAAAGAGGTAGCAGATCTCAGAGTCTAAGTGAACAGAGTTTTATCCTGCAGGAAAGCTATGCTAGATTCACAGAATAGATGATCCACTCATTTTCCTTCTCTTTCAATACCGCTCACCAGTCTCCCCTCCTTCAAACTGAAAACCTGTAATATAGCTTTCTCTGTTGGAAAAGACAAAAATCTTCAGCTTCTACTGCTCTAAATGATAGGCGTGCAGTTGGCCAAATCATTCATATACCTCCACACCCTACCTAGAGATCCCTGCCTCATAATCAAAGGTCATATCCTCTGAATAGTCCATTTGATCAGTACAAAGTAAGAGTACAAAGCTAAACAAACAATAAATTGCTAAATAAGAAGCCAGACTTAGCCTAAATGCACACATATTTTATACTGAAAAGTCGGGTTTCATACTATGAGATTGTCAAATGGAAACAACATTTTTTATGTGTGGCAAAATTTACCTACAATACAGCATAAACCATAGATGTATAATAATTAGTGTCATAAATGGAAGAAAATGCCATTATGGATTTACAAGGTTTTATGCTTAAGATTTTTCACAGGTGTCTAATTTTTTTTTTTTTTGGTGAGATTTAGTAATACAGCTTTGCTATCAACTACTCTTAGAGTTAAATCCAGACTTGGGCTCTGCTATCTCCTTGCTGTTGACCTGAGAAGAGCTACCTGTTGTAGTGGTGGTTGAAGAATTAAATCAGATGACATATTCAAAGAGCTAAGCATGGTGCCTGGTACTTAGAAGTGTTCACTGAAACAATGAGTTATAATCTAATCTTGTAAGTACAATGCAAATTACTGCATGTCAATGAAAACCTTACCCACATGTATGTGGTAATATGCATAGCTACCTGTATTAGAACTTAGAAAAGATAGTAATTTAAATTAGGGTTCTCTACCAACAATTCATGGCTTGCTCCCAAATATGGCATTCTTGAGAATCAGTCTTTCCCAAATCAACAAAATCTAATTTGTGGAAGACCTTACATGTAAATTGCCACAAGTCCTAAGCCTTGGAAGATTCTATAACAAGAGAGTCAAGTAAAGGATTATTTTGACAACCATTAGGAATCTTCCAAATTATATCATATTCACAGTTACAATGAACTCATGAATACTGATCACAAAATTTCAAATCTACATTTTTGTCTCATCCTAAAGAACAGTATAGTGTTCTAGCCTATAACAGAAAGTAAAATATTTTATGCTTAGGTTTATAATTATATATTTTAAATATATTGATCAACAATCTATTGAAAGAAGCAATGAGTATATTTTTCTTTGTAGAACACGTATTTGGGTAGTAACAACAAATTAGGGTGTGAAGCACGTAAAAAATTAACATATCGCCACATGGACTAATATTAATTTTTTACAAAATTAAAATTCCACAGGGTCATAAACTTATTTTATAAAATGTTATAAATTATTTTTAGACCTCAAAGTGTGAAACACAGCCTGAATTTTAAGAGATTTCTCCTTTAAATATACTGAAAAATCTAGACTGCTATTGAATAAAGAGAATGTCTTTTAAAAAAAACAGGCTTTCTAAAATTTACATAATGTTGATAAATTTTTCTAACAAAGGTACTGGGCATCAAAAAGGAAAACCAACCACATGCTGAACTTTGTTTCTTCCAATTAAAAATTTTTAACTTTCAGAAGAAAAATGATCAAAATAGTAGTGAGATAAAATATAAGGATACTTACGGCATTTGAAAATGAGTGTTTCTGAAAATAAGTTTCTCTATTAAGTTTATTTTAAAGCTACTTGAAGTTTTATGATTTGATGCTTTGAATTTCATAAACCAAATGACCTAGTTTTCACATAATATTCATTAAAACTAAGCATTAAAAGGTAAAGTGCTCTTCAATACAAAATCCAGTTAGGATCTAGTTCTGCCGAAACAAAATTACCACGGAAAAAATATTGGATATATTTTGGAATTAACCTTGAAAAATGTCAAATATCTCTCTTGGTAATTTTACCTGAACTGATTTATTTTAAAACAACAAGAGCAACAAATTGCGACCAGCTTAAAGAGATAACAGCTTAGTGTCTTATTGTCCTTTGCTGATAGGAAAGTGTGTTCTTTTAATACTGTACTTTATAAAATATGCATTTTCTTCTGTGAAAGTACTTTTCTAGATTATTTTAATAGTTTAGTCTTAGGCTTCAGGAAAAAAAACATTTTTTGTGAAATATTCTGTTACATGATAGAAGAAAAATTATTTGCATCTCCTTTAAATTATTCACAATACTTTGAGGCTTTCGTTCTCTCCAGTTAGTGCAATTTATTTTTCCATATGTCTCAGTAGCAAACAATGTTATTTAGACTCTAACCTGGCATGCTACCACCTCTGGCCCGCCCTTGAGCCCCTCCATTGCAAAGGTCTCCAGGTGCAGTTTGGGTAGCTGCAGGGTGAAGTCATTCCTACTTGCTGCAGTCCGTGACAGCGAGATCTGATCTCTGACCTAAAGGGAAAAAAACAGCATCAATGGTAATTCCCCTTCAGACACATTAACTGGGATGAACTGGGTCCCCTTGAGCCCACTGAGTGGACTTGCATTGATCGCTGGACCTGAAATCCATGAATAAATTTAGGACTAATTGATTTTTCGTTGCAAATAAATCTCTAATTCAGAGTGCTGGGGGAGAATGTTAAGAAGAAAAAGCATCCTCCTGCTTGAAATGAAGGAGGGGAAGAAGAGTCACTGGAGCTCTTCTGATCAAGAGATTTTTGAATTATTTTTTCACAGTTCCACCCTCAAAAGAAAAAGAAAGCAAAAAAAAAAAAATTCTCACACACACACACACATACAAAACACCAAACAGCAATCTCCTAATTATTAGCATTTTCTTAGCATTTTCTTAGCATGTTCAATTTAAATGATATTAACTGATACATATTGGAAAAAGATAACTATTAGGCACTAGTTGTTGAAAAGAAAACTTCAATAATATGTACACCAAAATAAAAACAAATATGCTCAACACAAAAGGATACTTAAAAATACATAAGAGGTTTGTTTGCCCTGTTCACGTTTCTAAGTTGCCAAATCTTATTAAATTTGAGTCATAATGATTAAATAAATATAAACCAACTTGGTCACACAACTTGTATATAAGAAAAGTGAAATAAAATCCGTAGTATTTATACTATGTTTTAAGTATTCAGAAAGGTAACAATACAAGCCCATCACAGACACGGGAGAAACACCAATTCTCTAGCCACTATGGACACAAATGCAGTTGATATCACACTGCCACCTTCTGGACAAATGAGAAAATATTCCCACAACTGTAGGATAAATAAAAGGAAACATTCAGAAATAGATATTTTTGGTTTTTTAATTCTCAAACTTAAGTAAAAGCCTTAAGAATTCATTCATAGTTTAGTTTGCATTTAATGTCAGTAAGCTCTCATTTTAAACACATATTTTAATGATCAGGAGTTTTCATAAATAGGCATACTTTTGAACTTTCATTATGCTTGAATAGGTTTTAAAATTTTAGCTCTCTGCTACCATGTATTTGATGTCATAAACTACCTTAAGGCCACAAGAAAAAATGGCCTTTATGGGGTAGCAAAGGCCGAGAACAGGGATAACTAAAGAAACAACATTAAATTGTGCAAATAAATATATTCTCTATGTCTAGTTTTATCTGAGCAAATTCAAATATGACTTGGCAATAATACAACATGGAAAACCTTGCCTTCAGTTTTGTATTATACTTAGCCAGATTGTAATATTGTTTGAGTCATTTTATTTTATGACTACATTAAAGAAATCAATACATCTCACAAAACTATCAAGCTCTATAGAGTTTCCTCAAATCAGCAAATACACACAAACATATCATGGCATCTTTAATTGTTCATGCCAAGCCACGGGTATAAAAACCCTTTTATTTCCGAAGTTGATCTGAAGACTTTTTTCTATCCATCAGTGAATGTCAAAGTACACTAAAACATAGATTATACTGCAATGTCTATGAGTGTGACTACATTGGAGTCCCAATTCAAAATGTATATTTATCTATAATAAATATTCTCTAATCTTCAATCTGGAGGAGAATGCTATTAAACTTAGCATAACAAAATAAATCATATTTTATAATTATATCTGCTTTAGGCTTTATATTTTATATGTATGGATATCTTCTCTCTTGCTTTTTTGTCACTGATGTGCACTCAGATAAAAGAAAACATTAATGTGGATTAAGGTACCGAGAATTTATCAACATCAAACCACTAGTGTTTTGCCTTCTACCCTTCTGAACCATAGTCAATAGATCTAAATATTTTACTGCACCCTGGCCAATTCATTGTTTGATGTTTAAAAACTCACCCAGAATCAAAGAAAATTTATTAAATTTGAGCCCCCAAATGAGATACTATTAGCTTTGAAAGTCAAGTTTAACTGCGATATTGATGATTCTCTTTTTTCTGTGACAAAATTCACCAGGGAAACCCTGGATGTCAAAGTACAAAAGCAGATTGCTAATACTGGCAAAGAGGGGGAAAGCATCAGCAGTGTAGGTATCATCCACAACACAGTCTGAGCACTGGGGGTCCTTCCCCCGATTAGTATCAGCACCATACTTCATGCATCAAGATTGACACACAATCTACAGTAAGCCACATGTCACAGTCTCGAAATAAACTATGAGCAACATTATGCTGGCTCATTTGGCATTTAAATCTGTGCTGCATTGTTATTTTAAGATTTTTCAGTAATTTGTTAAATTAAATAATTCTTTGTGTTAAATGGGAGGCCCTTCGAAATGCAGCTGTTTTTGCTGCGCCTAATGACTGAGATCATAATTACAATAGTATCTGAATAATACACGTGTTAATAGTTTCATCTAATTATAAATTCCCTGTTGACACTGTTGAGGAGGAACAGTGGTTTTTTTTTGTTTGTTTTGTTTTGTTTTTTTGTCCTTACTATTTGTTGAATTCTTTACTTAGTGTAGGGTTAATCTTATGAGTATAAAGTAAATTGAAAGTAGATCATTCTAAAAATTAAGAGAGGGAATAAGAAAGGAAAGAGGAGAGAGGGTGGGGCATGGGCAGGAGGGAGGGTGGGGTGGGAAGTATCACTGTGCTCCTAAATCTGTATACATGAAGTACATGAAACTTGTATACCTTAAATAAAATAAATTAGCAAGTAAGTAAATTCTCTGTTAAATGTGCTATCCAGAAACAATGACTCATGACATACAGTAGAGACAATATCACAAATACTTCTATGAAAATTTTAAGAGTTTTTTGCACTTTTAAATTAAACTGACACTTGGACAGTAGGCTTCTAAAATGCTCTCCAAGTATTCCTAGAAAAGCTTTTAGAAAAGTCTTGAGAAATTACTGCATAGGAGTTATTTTAAATAAGTAAAGGGAATGAGAGCATGATAGAATATAAAACAGCAACATTAGGACAAGTAAAAATACAACAGTGCTGCAAACGAGTAGGCAGGAAAGATGACAAGAAACAGGAAAAAATCAGGCGTAAAAGGGAAGGGACCATTCAGAAGGAAAGTAGGGGGAAGGCTGAATTCAGAGTGAACAAGGAAGAAAGGGAAGAGAAGCACCACTCAACTGTACAGGACTCTCACCTCATGAGAAAAACAGAATGGGCATTCGGAGAACAATAACTCAAATATAAAAATAGGGATAACGTGAAATTCTTTAGGACATAATGCCCAGAGGATATAAAGTTATTCTTTTCAAGAATGAGAATCTAAAGCAAACTCCTTACTGTCAGAAAAATTTGAAATATTAGAATGCTAAGATAATTTCTTCTTAAAAGGAAATGAGAATTGAAAGCAAATTCCTCACCATTAAACAGTGTTTGAAGGAATATTAGAATAATACAATTGCTTTTTTCAAAAAGGAAAAGTAGGTTCACCTTTTAAAATACATATTTGAGAATTAATTAGAATTAAAACAGCCATCAGTCACCTTTCTGTGGATTAAATTATAATTTCAAATGAATTTTAAATTTTAATTTCAAAAGTCAGTCTTTATCCAGTCTACCATTGATGGGCATTTAGGTTGGTTCCAGGTCTTGGCTATGGGATATGTATTCTTTAGAATACTATACCGCAGTAAGAAACAACGAAATCCAGTCATTTGCAACAAAATGGAGGAATCTGGAACACATCATGCTGAGTGAAGTAAGCCAGTCCCAAAGGGACAAATACCATATGTTCTCCCTGATCGGTGACAACTGACTGAACACCAAAAAGGAAACCTCCTGAAGTGAAATGGACACTATGAGAAATGGTGACTTGATCAGCATAGCCCTGACTGCTAATGGACAACTTAATACATTATCCCTCATAGTATTTTTTTTTTTTTGTCTGTTCTACTTAATATGACTGGTTTAATTCTGTAATTATCACACAGTTATTCTTAAGTGTTGAAAATTAACTGAAATGTGATCCCTGTTAAACATAAAAGTGGGAATAAGAGAGGGAAGAGATGTATAATTTGGGGCATGCTCGGGCTGACTTGCCCCAATTGGTAGAGTTGGAAACATACTAGGGGATTCCAATTCAATCCCATCAAGGTGGCATGTGCCAATGCCATCTCACTATTCCAAGTGATCAATTTCAGTTCACAATTGATCATAATGAAAGGACTAAGAGTCAAAGGGAGCACATAAACAAGTCTAGTATCTGCTAACACTAACCGATAGAATAAATAAAGGGGAGAGTGATCCAACATGGGAAGTGAGATACTCAGCAGACTCATAGAATGGCGGATGTCCTAAATAGCACTCTGGCCTCAGAATCAGCCCTAAAGGCACTCGGATCTGGCTGAAAAGCCCATGAGAGTATTTCAGGCATGGAAAGCCAAGACACTCTGGCAAAAAGATCTCTGTGAGTGAGATCCCAGTGGAAAGAACAGGTCTTCAAAGAGGGAGGTGCCTTTCTCTGAAGGGAGGAGAGAACCTCCACTTTGACTATGACCTTGTCTAAACAAGATAAGAGTCGGAGAACTCAAGGGGCTTCCATAGCCTTGGAAACTCATGACTGGTGCATAGGGAGATTACTGATGCCATAAACAGGAGTGTCAATTTGTAAAGTCAACAACAGGAGTCACTGTGCACTTACTCCTCATGTAGGATCTCTGTCCTTAATGTGCTGTACACTGAGGCTTAATGCTATAACGAGTACTCAAACAGTATATTTCACTTTGTGTTTCTATGGGGGTGCAAACTGTTGAAATCTTTACTTAATGTACACTAAACTGATCTTCTGTTAAAAAAAAAAAAAAGAAACTATCAATTCCCAACTTGACTCTCACTGGGATTAAACATGACAATAGGTCTGATCTGATTTCATCATCATTTAAAAAAAATCATCTATTATTTTTCACTTTATGGTTCTGTGTGGGAACAAACTGTTGAAATCCTTACTTAAGGTATACTAAGCTGATCTTCTGTATACTAAGATAATCGAAAATGAATCTTGATGTGAATGGAAGGGGAGAGGGAGTGGGAAAGGGGAGGGTGGTGGGTGGGAGGGACGGTATGGGGGGGAAAGCCATTGTAACCCATGAGACGTACTTTGGAAATTTATATTCATTAAATAAAAGATAAAAAATAAATAAATAAATAAATAAATAATCAAAAAAAAAAAAGTCAGTCTTTGAATCTATTTACAATACATTATTACTTTTTTTTTTTTTTTTTTTTTTTTTTTTTTTGACAGGCAGAGTGGACAGTGAGAGAGAGACAGAGAGAAAAGTCTTCCTTTGCCGTTGGTTCACCCTCCCATGGCCACCGCGGCCGGCGCACCTCGCCGATTCAAAGGCAGGAGCCAGGTGCTTCTCCTGGTCTCCCATGGGGTGCAGGGCCCAAGCACTTGGGCCATCCTCCACTGCACTCCCTGGCCACAGCAAAGAGCTGGCCTGGAAGAGGGGCAACCAGGACAGAATCTGGTGCCCAGACCGAGACTAGAACCTGGTGTGCCGGCGCTGCAAGGCGGAAGATTAACCTATTGAGCCACGGTGCCGGCCTACTATACATTATTCAACCTATAAGTACAATCCTATACCTTTTTCACTCATATAAGTAGATGTAAGTGATAAAAACATATATTTTTCTACTTCAAAATGCTTAACAGCTCATTTTAACATACATTGAATTTTTTCATAAAATTTCACAAAGTATCAATTTCTAAACTGTATACATTTCATGACATTGTATCAAATTGTTCACTTTCATATTTTTAAAATAATAAAAATGCCTCCATTACTTCTACTCTGAAGTTGCGATTTTTAGAACAATTTATTTTCTCTTATATACTTTCAGAAAGCAGATTTCTAAAAGATAGCTCATAAAAAGCAAGAGAAATATAGCAAAAAATAAATGAAACTTTCCAAAAAGTAAAAACACAATCTTGAAACATACTTATCTCAAAATAAACATCTCTAAAGATACATTTTTATTTTAAAAATCCACTTTAAGTGACTCTTAGGACCCATGCTGCACTGTTCCTATTGCTCTGATTAGTCTTTACACACAAGCCACCAATCTGTTTTCTAATTTTCTGGACCATAACACACACAAAAAAGCTACTTCTGCTAGTTTTACCAACTATGAAATTAGTCATTTTTAGAGAAATCACTTTACTCTCAAAATGTGAACCTCTGTATTTTAGCATGCAGAGACACAGAGAAAAGCAACTGCTGTCGGGCCTTTACATCACACTCCTGATCTGCCTGAAATTGTATTTAGTTCAAGCTACAATGGCTTCCAATGCTTCAAAACAAACCTTTTTTCCCCCAGAGATATTCTAGTACAAATACAGACCTCTACAGTATTTCCTATAACTCCATTCTTATCATCCTGTACTCATGTTGTACCTTGCCTTCTGTTGTCCCACTCCTTACTGTGTACCTCCTTCTACTTCCACTGTTTGCTTATTACTTTCCCTTTTCCCATTTGTCACTATATGTAAACTAGAGCAGCCAACATATTATTTTTCAATGTACACATACAAAAGCAGTATGTAGTCAGCACACTATAGCCTGGGAACCAAATCCAGTCCAGTGCCTATTGCTATAAGTAGAGTTTTACTACATCGCATCCACACCTTTCCTTATACCTGTTGTCTGTGGCTTCTTTCCTGCTTTAACAACAGAGCTGAGCAGTCGAAACAGAGACCATCAGGTCCGCAAAACTTAAAATATTTACTATCTGACCTTTGGAGAAAGTTGACATCTTCTGTCCTAGAGGTGCGGAAGGAAAGACCACATTTGTCAGCACTGCCAGTTTGTGTTTTTTTAATAGTTACTTCTCAGCTAAGAATCTGTACTTTTTAATGAATCAACCTCATAACACCAATACATAGTATCATCTCAAAGGCACTGTCTGCTTTTTTTTTTTTTTTCAAGTCTTTCATGAAACAAGTGTCCTATCTCCTGATATATTTTCAGGCTTTGCATAATCTACTATACAACTTATTGGGCCTAACGCCTGGAACAACTGCTGATCACCCATTCTAATACCTAATCAACTGAAAAGACTTTTGTAATCAGAAAAGGAAGGAAGCCAGCTAGAGTTAGCTATATACTCTATAACAACGTTAATGGAAAGAAAAATCACTATGTGTATAAGAGACTCTTAGAAAATATATGATCAGGTAAGAACGTCATTCCAAACCTGTGAATTCTACAATATAGAAGAAACTAATCAAAAAATATATTTAGACAGTTCCAAGATTCTATTACGTGTTCAGTGACAGAAGGTAGGAGCAAAGTGCATCAATGCAATTGAAATGATATTCAGGAATTGGGTAGTGACATCTAAACAAATATTGCTCTCCTTCTTTTATCTTTTCCTTAGCTATTTAATTAACTAAATGGACAGAGAATAGTATTATTTCTGTTAGTAATACCATTAGTACTTTCAGAAGTACTTCACACTTTTCAAAGTAGTCTCCACACTACCTCACTTGATTCTACCAGCCAACTTGTGAAATAGTATTATCATCCATAATATGAGGATACTGAGCCCAGTGCTTTTAGCACCAAATAATAATGCCTCTTAATATCTATATATGAACAACTTATAGTGGAAGAAATTACTTAAAATTTTAGTTTTTAGTCCATTTGCCTACCTAAAAAGCATCATTTTTTTTCTTTTCTTTGTCTCTTCTCTGGCAATCTTGGCAAAAATGTTTGTGTCATAAAAATGGTTTGTAACAAGCAAAAGACAATTTTAAACATCCTTCTCTCAGTTGTTTCCTTGCACCTGTGGACATTCTTATTCATTCACATTCTCTTTCACTTTCTCCCTCTCTCTCTTCCTCCTCCGTACCCCACGCACCCCGGCCACACACACAATTATTATACTGACAAGTTACCTGTGTAGCAATAACAATCATCTTTATACAATTGTTACAGTCTCACTTGGAAGATCTCCAAACCACGATGTCCCAAGACACATGCAACAGTTCCTGTTGTGCTGCACACCTCCTGGGAGGAGACCCTGGCACTTTCTCAGCAGAGGCAGGCACTCCATTGGCACGGTAAGCACAGAATTCACGCTCTGAGAAGCAGGAGGTGAGAAACGAGCCTCCTCTTGCTGGCAGGTTATTTAACTTAACCTCCAACTCTGGACCAGAGCCAGAAGCCTCCAATGACTGCCAGAAAAGAAGGCAAGATCTACCACCACAGCCACCCAACACTTCATAGTCACATCCCAGTTATGGAAATAAAAAACTGATCTCTTGAATCAAATTATCAAACTAGGCACATTCCAATTAAGGATCTGAAAAACTGACCACTCAAATCAAATTACCAAACTGAAAAACAGGGTGATTTAATCTTAGCCATCCTATCAAGGCTTTAGACAGCATGATAAATGTGTTGTAGGCTGTATGTACACCATAAACTGCACCCCACAAAGAGATTGCCATGACCTTGAGCTATTTAACAAAGACAAAAATGTATACTGGAGAATATAATATTATTACAATTATAAAAATTATTACAGTCTGCCACAAAGAGATATTATTTCCTAGGGTAAATTACTTCCAGGGATAGACACAGATGAAATTTAAATTAATTATTTAAATGTCTTTAAGCTCAAAACTGTTAAAAACATATATGTGTGTGTATAAATATGTATATATATATGACATGTGAGTGTTTTGTCTTTAGTTTTTCAAGTTTATTACTTCTTTAGCAACTACCATTTTCAGATTGGCTAGGTCAGAATGACACTGAATGATGACACACAAGAAGTTACATGGGGAGAGTTGTTATCAGGAAGCACGCTGTATTAACACCTGTATGTCCTGCATAGTTGATTTTCAGGAGCCAGGATCAAAAATGCTGAGGAATTCAGGTATCTAGTAACATGTGGAGAGTCACTGATGAGTCGCTAAATACTGAATTGTTAGAGGAAGAAGATCATGTTTCATTTTATAAGATACTGTCAATTTCATAAGTTAAAAAGTACTCTATGGGCTTTGTGCTCCTTATAAATGCACTGAAAATAAAGAATAAAAAAAAATGTGGGGCTGGTGCCATGGCGCACTAGGTTAATCCTCCACCTGCAACGCTGGCATTCCATATGGGTGCCAGTTCTAGTCCCGGTTGCTCCTCTTGCAGTCCAGCTCTCTGCTCTGGCCTGCAAACGCAGTGGAGGATGGCCCAACTGCTTGGGTCCCTGCACCTGCATGGAAGACCAGTAAGAAGTTCCTGGCTCCTGGCTTTGGATCGGTGCAGCTCCAGCCGTTGCGGCCATTTAGGGAGTGAACCAACGGAAGGAAGACCTTTCTCTCTGTCTCTCTCTCACTGTCTATAATTCTACCTACCAAATAAATAAATTTTAAGAATGTTTATTATTATATATTCTGATTTTAATATTATAAAATCATATTTAAAGATTTGACTATGGGGCCAACATTGTGGCTTAGTGGGAAAAACTGCTGCTTGTAATACCGGCATCCCATATGGGTATCAGTTTCTGAGTCCCAGCTGCTCCACTTCCAATCCAGCTCCCTGCTAATGTCCCTGGCAAAGCAGCAGAGGATGACCCAAGTCCTTGGGCCTCTGTATCCTCGTGGGAGACCAGAAGAAGTCCCTGGCTCCTGGCTTCAGACCAGCCCAGCTCTGGCTGTTGCAGCCATTTGAGGAGTAAATCATCTGCCTTTCAAATAAATAAGTAAATTTTAAAAAATGATTTGACTATACAGCATCTTCACCTGTCATACCTTGTTGAACTATGTTCTATTCCACAGTCTAAGAGCAAAAATAACCACATTTCTATTTCACAGAGTCAAACTGGTCTTTACCTATAAACTCACTGTTAGCATAACTCTCTTTCCTAGAGATATCCTTACTGAATTCAGGCTCTCATTCAGATGCTATTTTTAACAATCAAATATTAGCAAGACTTCGCTTTGGATCAGAAGATGGCTTTAGTTACATTTAGAGACTTTCTGATGGTAAAGTTTTGACTCCTTCAACAAACATTCATCAAGTGCCTACTCGGAACCAGACATAGTAGTGATAGATGATGAGGATATCAAAATTAAGGAGACAGAACTCTATCCCCCAAGGACTTCAAAATCTAGTGGGACAATTAATCTCTCAAAACACATTTTCTAGCCTCGTATTATCTATAATGTTTTGTTTCTCCTTGCAGTTGCTATGGGCCTTCTTTCTTTGCCAAAGAGTAGTATGCTAATCAATCTCATACCTTTATCTTTGGCCCTGACTTTCCCCCTGAGGTTCAAACTCACCTGTCCTACTGATTATTCCACATTACCTTAAACTAAGTAGTTCCAAAACAAAACTTAGCATTGTTTCCTTTCTCCTTTCTTCCTCTATCTCAAAAAAAAAAAAAAAAAAAAAAAAAGCAAAGGGCTACTTTTTGGTATTCCCAGCATCAATCCACAGCAGCATGCCATCACCATCACAGGAATCACCTTCCCCTGCCTTCTCCTCCTCCCCATATGCTACTTGACTGAATGTAAGTTCTGAAACTGCATCTAAGTTTTACATTCTTTCCTCTGACAACACCTATCATCACTATCCTGTTTCAAATTTTACCAGCCCTCATATAGCCTAATGCAATAGCTGCCCCACACAGCTCTCTATTAACAGACTCCTGGCTCTTAAAAATACCTTCATTACTTTGCAAAATCTGTTCTCCAGAGCTCAAACTTAATCAGGAATCTGACCACATCTCTCACTGACTTAAACTCATGTCCACTCCCCATTGCCTCCAGGGTAAGATTCAAGGTTCTTAGCATGGCAAAAAAAAAAAAAAGTGCTACCTGCTTCACTGAACCCCATCTCATGGACTCTTCTTGTACTTGAGGCCAAACTAAGAATATAGAACTATCCATGCTTCCATGAACTTGCTCATGTTACTCGCTCTGCCAGCATCACTGTTCCCCATTATTCCTAATACTTCAAGGCCCCAACCAGGCATTATCTTTCCCTGAAGAAACCTCCAGGCAATCCCTAAATGAAGAATGTCCTACATGGATGCAGAAGTACATTTTGTACACATGTACCATGGTATACTGGAATGTTCTATTTCTCTTTGTTGAGGGAGAAGACTATGTGCCTTTCATACACACACATTTGTCTCTCCAGAGGCTATGACAGCTCCAGACACATTATATGCATGAAAAAGCATCTGTAGAATTAAGCTATTCATGATAAACATTCTGTTTTATGATGGATTAGTGGTTTTAAGTAACCTTACACAAGAAGCAAATCCAAAATGTCAGCAAAAACTCCTGTGTCTCCTTAATTATTTTTCCAGTGTCATTTCAGCTGAATAAATTTAAAGCATTTATAGATGTAAGGTCTACTGGAGTTTTTGAAGTTTCTGGATTGTGACTTCCTGTTTTATCTGTTAGATATTTAACACTTTCCAATGAACATGCATTGGCACCTTTAAAGTTCACATTTTAATTCATGAGCATATACATGGAATACTTTAATTAATCCTTCCAAACTTGTAGGACCCAAGCAATTTCTAAAGACCTCAAGAATTCATGGGGCTGGAGCTATATCACAGTAGGTTAATCCTCTTCCTGCTGTGCTAGCATCCCATATGGGCACTTGTTCTAGTCCCGGCTGCTCCTCTTCCAGTCCAGCTCTCTATGGCCTGGAAAAGCAGTAAAACAAGGCCCAAGTGCTTGGGCTCCTGCATCTGCATGGGAGACCAGAAAGAAGCTCCTGGCTCCTGCGTTCGGATCGGTGCAGCTCTGGCCAGAGTGAACTGGCACACAGATCTTTGTCTCTGTCTCTCTCTCTCACTGTCTATAACTCTACCTCTCAAATAAATGAAATAAAATCTTAAAAAAAATTCAGCAATCCTGACAATTCAAGACAAAAAAATTACTATAAAAATATTCTTAGGTTCTTCTCTACTTCCAAATTCTACCTAAATTCTTTTACTTTCAGCTGTAGTAAACAAAGACATCTCTCTGCTGAGCATTTGGACAGAATCCAACAAATGCTTAATTTTATCATATCAATACACACATTATTCTATCATGAAAATTATTATAATAGAATTTTTCTATTTCCTTTTTGTTCCACACAATAGAAATACATAGGCATATTTGGAGAGCTCTTAATTTCAAAAACAAAAATTTCTACATTTTCAGAATTACTGGAAGCCTGTTGGTAAATATTTCAGGGAAATAAAAGTACATGCTGAGGCAGGTGTTGTGGTAAAGCACGTTCAGCTACCACTTGGGACAAATACATCCCATATCAGAGTGCCTGGAACCCAGTCTTATTCATTTCTGAGCCAACTTCCTATTAATGTGTACCCTGAGGACATCAGATGATGGGTCAAGTACTTAGGCCACTGCTACCCATATGGGAGATGGAGATGGAGTTCCTGGCTCCTGACTTTGGTCTGGCCTAGCCCCAGCTGATGTGGCCACTTGGGAAATAAACCAGCAGAAGGAAGACTGATTCTCATTCTCTCTCTCTCTCTCTCTCTCCCCCTCCCTCCCTTCCCCTCATCTCTAATTCAACCTTTCAAATAAATAAATAAATCTTAGAACAAACAAACAAACAAAAGTATTAGCACAATTAAGACTACCAAAATTAGGCCAGTGCCACGGCTCACTAGGCTAATCCTCCACCTGCAGCGCCGGCACCCTGGGTTCTAGTCCCGGCTGGGGCACCAGATTCTGTCCTGGTTGCTCCTCTTCCAGTCCAGCTCTCTGCTGTGGCCCAGGAAGGTAGTGGAGGATGGCCCAAGTCCTTGGGCTCTGCACCAGAATGGGAGACCAGGAAGAAGCACCTGGCTCCTGGCTTTGGATCAGTGCAGTGCACCAGCTGTAGCGGCCATTTGGGGGGTGAACCAACCAAAGGAAGACCTTTCTCTCTGTCTCTCTCTCTCACTGTCTAACTCAGCCTGTCAAAAAAAAAAAAAAAAAAAAAGACTACCAAAATTACACCAATAACTTTTCTGACTACAATGGAATGAAATAAGAAATAAAGAGCAGAATAAAGAACTGGAAATTCTCAAATGTACAGAAATTAAACAACTAATTTTTGAATAATTGGGTCCAGCATTATGGGGCAATGAGCTACGTAGCCACCTACAAGACAAGCATCCCACATCTGAGTACCTGGTTAAGAGTCCTAGCTGCTCCACCTCTGATACAGCTCCCTTCGAATGCACCTGGGAAAGCAGCAGAAGATGGCCCAAGTATCTGGGGCCCCCTGCAACCCAAAAGGAAGACTCAGATGGAGCTCTTGGCTCGTAGCTTCAGCTTGGACCATCCCAGACCATTGCAGCCATTTGGGAGTGAACCAATGAATGGTAGATCTCTTCTCCCTCTGCCCCCCACCCCCCGGCTCTTGATTTTTTTTTTTTTTTTTTTTTTGAACAATGAGTGGTTTAAGGAAAACATTGAAAGGTAAGTAGGAAATATCTTGAGACAAGTGAAAATGAAATACAACATATCAAAACTTATGGTACCCAGTGAAAGTAACATAAAGAAGAAGATCTTGATGTGAATGGAAGGGGGGAGGGAGAGGGAAAGGGGAGGGTTGCAGGTGGGAGGGAAGTTATGGGGGGGAAGCCACTGTAATCCATAAGCTGTACTTTGGAAACTTATATTCATTAAATAAAAGTTAAAAAATAAATAAATAAATAAAATATTAAGGACTAGAAAAAAAAGGAAGAACATCTCAAATAACATTATACCTCAAGGAAGTGGAAAACATGAATAAACTAAGTATAAAGTTACTAGGAGGAAATAAATAAATTACTATAGCAGATATAGACAAAGTAGAGAAGAGAAAAACAATAGAGAATATTGATAAAATGAAGTTTTCTTAAAAGATAAACAGAATTGACAAATTTTTAAGCTAGAGTAACTAATAGAAAATACTTTTAAAATCACAAAAAAAGAGAAACTACAATTGATACGATAGAAACATAAAGGATCATAATAGGGCCAGGAATTCAGATGTCTGGACACCTGTATCTCATATTAATGTACAGAGCTTCAAGTCCTAGTTCTGCTCCTGATTATGGTTTCCTACCAATGCACATCCTGGGAGGCACCCAGTGTCAGATCGAATGGCTGGAGCCCTGCCACCCATGTGGAAGCCTTGGATTGAGTTCCCAGCTCCAGCTTCGCCTGAATGAGGTGCAGATTTGATATTTGTGAGCATCTGAGGAGTGAACCTATAAATGGAAGAGCGCTCTATCTCTTTCTCCCTCTCTTTCTCTCTGCCTTTCAAGTAAACAAACTTTCTTTTAAATAAACCCTTTTTTAAAAATATCATAAGAGAATACTATGAAAAACTTATGCCAACATGTTGGAAAACTTAGAATAAATAGAAAAATCGCTAGAAACATATAACCTACCAAGACTGAATAATGAAGAAATAAAAAGTTGTGAACAGTTCTATAACTAGCAAGGAGACTGACTCAGTTATCAAAAACGTTTCAAGAAATGTCCAGGACCAAATGGCTTCACTGGTGAATTCTACCCAACATTTAGAAATTAATGCCAGGGACAACCCTGTGGTGTGCTGGGTTAAAGCCCTGGCCTGCAGAGCTGGCATCCCATACAGGTGCCGGCTCGAGCCCCAGCTGCTCCACTTCTGATCCAGTCCCTGCTAATGTGCCTGGAAAAGCAGCAGAGGATGGCCCAAGTTCTTGGGCCACTGCACCCACGTGGGAGACCAAGAAGTTGACTCCTTGCTTCAGATTGGCTCATCTCTGGCTGTTGCGGCCATTTGGGGAATGAACCAGTGAATGGGAGACCTCTCTTTCTCTCTCTCCCTCTGTGACTCTTTTAAATAAATAAAATAAATCTTTTAAAAAAGAAATTAATGTCAAACTCTTCCAAAAAATTGAAGAGGAGAATGTAAATGTATTTTACGAGGTCAGCATTACCCTATACCGAAGCCAGACCGAAGCCAGACAATGACATAACAAGAAAATAAAACTACAGGCTAGTTTATATTCCTGATAAAGACATATATAAAAGTCTTCAATAAAATACTAGGAACACAATTTCACAGCACAATAAAAAGATTAGATACCATTACCAAATGGGATATATCCCAGGGGTGCAAGGATAATTAAATATACACAATCAATTCATTTGATATGCCATATTCATAACAGACAAAAATCACATGATCACAACAATAGATGTATAAAAAGTTTCTAATAAAAGTCCATGTACTTTCATAATAAAAATGTTCAACAAATAATAGAAGGAAGGCAGCTGAGTACAACAAAAGACGTAAGTCACAGTGAAATTATACTCAATGGAAAAAACATAGAAGTTAGTCTCTAAAATTGACACCAAGACAAGGATGTCTGCTTTTAGCGTTTGTATTCAACATAGTGCTGGAAATACTAGCAAGAGAAATTAGGCAAGAAAACTAAATAAATGAAAGAAAACATATAATGAAAAAAGGTCAATTCATCAAAAGATACACATGCAAACAGGATCCCAACATATATAAAGCAAAAACTGACAAAAATAAATGAGCAAAGAGCTCAAAATACTTGGAGACTTCAACATCATACTTTCATTAATGGACAAGTTAAGTAGACAAAGATAATCAAAGAACTAGACAACTTGAACAACACTATAAACCAAACAGACATGTACTGAACACCCTATGTAACAGTAGAACATACATTCTTTTTAAGTATGCATTTAACATTCACCAAGATATTCATGTGATTGTACATCATAACCAAGCTGGATTTATCTCAGAAATGGAAGGGTATTCAACATAGACAAATCAATCTATATAGTACAAAACATTCATAGAATGAAGGGGTGGGGAAGAACATGATCATCCATATTATTGCCAAAAAGCATTTGACAAAAACTAACACATGGTCATGATTTTTTAAAAAATTTTTCAAAAAATTAGGAATAAAAAAGAACTCCCTCAACCTGATAAAGGATACCTGTATTAGTCTACTTTTCATTACTTTAACTAAAACACCTGAGAGAGCTGCTCTGGAAAACACCAGTGTATTTCAGCAGTGGAGGTGTGGCATCTGGTAGAGGCTGGTTATGGCAGACATGGTGGCAGTGATCATGTGGTGAACCAGAAGAGAGAGCCTGGCCGAACCCGAACTAAAATACTGAAAGCTCTTACAAGAACGACCTTCCTGGGGCATACCCGCAATGACCCAAAGATCTCCCATCAGCTCTACTCTCATCATTACCTAACATCATTAAGTCAAGTCCTCATCTTTAATCAATCAAATCCTACTCAACCCATAACAGCATTTCTGAAAATCTCATAGCTAAGATCTTGCTCAGTGGTGCAAGACTAAAACCTTTACCCTTAAGATTAGGAAAAATACAAGGATGACTGCTTTTAAAACATTTATTCAACTAAAAGGTCTAGCCTGAAGTTAGACAACAAAAAGAAATAAAAGCTATTCCAATAACAAAGAAGTAAATTTATTTCACAGATGACATGATCTTCCATATAGAAAATTCTGAAGAAGTCCCCCCCACACACACACACACTGTTAAGCCTTAGTGTCGGCATCCCATATGGGCACTGGTTCGAGTCCCGGCTGCTCCACTTCTGATCCAGCTCTCTGCCATGACCTGGGAAAGCACTAAAAGATGACCCAAGTCCTTGGGCCCCTGCACCCACATGGGAGAGCCAGAAAAAGCTGCTGGCTCACGGCTTCGGATCAGCTCAGCTCCAGCCATTGTGGCCATTTGAGGAGTGAACCAGCAGATGAAAGACCTCTCTCTCTGCTTCTGCCTCTCTGTAGCTCTGCCTTTGAAATAAAAAAAAAAAATTGTTAAAAAAAAAAAAAAAGAATAGTTGAGCCCTTAATATGGACTGAAGAGCTAGGTATAAGAGTTAAAATTATGATTCTTAGGTGAAAACACAGCAGAAAGTTTTCATGACTTTGGATTTGGCATTAGATTCTTGGATACAAGGTCAAACATATTCACAACAAAGGAAAAAATTAAACTGTGGAAATATAAAACTTTTGTGCATCAAATGATACTTGAGAGATCAAACTACAACCCAGAAAATGGAAAGAAGTGTTTTCAAATAGAGTACCCAGAAAGTACAAAGAACTTTTGAAACTCAATAACAACAAAACCAATCCAGTTAAAAAAATAAGCAAAGGAGTTGAATAATATTTCACTAAAGAAGACACACAAAGTGTCAACAAGCACATGAAAAGATGCTCACGTCATTAATGAGAGGGGAAATGTAAATCAAAATCAAAATGAGATACTAGATCACACACTGTAGGAAGACCATTTTTAAAAAAAATAGAGGCTGGCGCCGCAGCTCAATTGGCTAATCCTACACCTGCGGCGCCAGCACACGGGGTTCTAGTCTCGGTTGGGGCGCAAGATTCTGTCCCTGTCACTCCTCTTCCTGTCCAGCTCTCTGCTGTGGCCCAGGAGTGCAGTGGAGGATGACCCAAGTCCTTGGGCCCTGCACCCTCATGGGAGACCAGGAGAAGCACCTGGCTCCTGGTTTTGGATCAGTGCGGTGTGCCAACCGCAGCACGCCAGCTGCAGTGGCCATTGGGGGGTGAACCAATGGAAAAGGAAGACCTTTCTGTCTCTCTCACTGTCCACTCTGCCTGTCAAAAAAAAAAATAGAAATAACAATAGTGAACTTGAATAGGGAGAGACTTAAACCCTAATAATGGTGGGGATTTCAAGTGGCATAGCACTATACTAAACAGTTTGATGGTACCTCAAAAACTTAAGCATGTATTACCACATGGCCCAGCAATTCCACTCCTAGCTACAAACCCAAGAAAACTGAAAAGAGGACAATAAACAAAAATTTATACTTGAATGTTCACAGCAGCATTATTCAAGGTAGCCCAAATGTGGAAATAACCCAGTGTCCGTGCTGACAAATTCACATACACACATGTACATACACACACATATACATATATACAAATGCACACATACACATGGCATATATCCATCCATACAATAGAACATCACTGAGCCACAAAAAGCAATAACCTATCAATGCCACAACAAATTCATGCCACAACATGGATAAACGTTGACCAAATTACACTAAATAAAAGAAAACAGACACGAAAGGCCACATTGGATGATTCCATTTATATAGAATATCCAGAACAGGAAAATCCATACAGGCAGAAAACAGATCAGTTTTGGTCAGATGGTAGAGGAAGAGATTAGAGAGAGCAAGTGCTTTCCTTGGGGGTGATGCAAATGTTCTGGAATTAGATAGTTGTGATGGCTGTGCTACATTGTAAATGTACTTAAAGTCAGTGAATTATGCACTTAACGGTTAAAATAGTTTTTTTTTTAAAAGTTCAACAGCTATAGATTTTCCAAGACAAATTAAAAGCAGTCAAGAATTCAACTCAATAGATCAGTTGTGATGATTTTGTTTCTTTCTGTTCTTATTTTTCTTAAACTCAATCATCTGAAATTGAGTAATTCAATTTAAAAAACTACTGTGACCTACATTAAAAACTGGCGTAAGTTTTTCAAATATGTATACTTAAATGAAATTAAAACAAAATGTCTGCTTCTTTGAAAAGAAGTTCATTTGCCCCTTAAAATTTAGCAAGCATTGGTTCAGAATGCCTATCTCCATTCTACAGATACCAAAATCTACAGATGCTCAAGTCCCTCCTATAAAATGGCATAGTGTTTGCACAGGACCTACATATATTTTCTCATATATTTCAAATCACCATCAGATTATTTATAATACCTCAAAATATATGTTATATAAATAGCGGTTACACTTTATTATTTATAGAGAATAGTGACAAGGGAAAAAAAGTCTACATGTTCAGTACAACTTTTTTCTTTTAATTTTCTTTTGTTTGACAAAATCTACAAACTCAGAACTCATGAATATAAAAATCCAACTGTATGTGATTCTAAATGAAGATGAATAGCATTCCTCATTAAATACTAATATTGCTCTCAGTAGGGTTTAAAAAATGATACCTCTGGCCGGCGCCGCGGATCACTAGGCTAATCCTCCACCTTGCGGCGCCAGCATACCGGGTTCTAGTCCGAGTCAGGGTGCCGGATTCTGTCCCGGTTGCCCCTCTTCCAGGCCAGCTCTCTGCTGTGGCCAGGGAATGCAGTGGAGGATGGCTCAAGTACTTGGGCCCTGCACCCCATGGGAGACCAGGATAAGTACCTGGCTCCTGCCATCGGATCAGTGCGGTGTGCCGGCCACAGCGCGCCAGCCACAGCGACCATTGGAGGGTGAACCAACGGCAAAAGGAAGACCTTTCTCTCTCTCTCTAACTGTCCACTCTGCCTGTCAAAAAAAAAAAAAAAAAGATACCCCCACCATCTCTACCATCTGACCAAAACCTTGAATAATGCTGCTATGAACATTAAAGTACAAAAAATGGCACCAGCACTGTGGCATAGTAGGTTAAGCATCCACCTGCAGCACCAGCATCCCATTTGGACACCGGTTCGAGTCCCTGCTACTCCACTTCCAATCCAGCTGTCTGCTAATGGCCTGGGAAAGCAGTGAAAGATAGCCCAAGTGCTTGGGCTTCTGCACCCATTTGGGAGACCCAGAAGACAGTCCTGGCTCCTGGTTTCAGATTGGTTCAGCTCTGGCTGTTGCGGCCATTTGAGGAGTGAACTAGCGGATGGAAGACCTCTCTCTGTGTCTCTTCCTCTTTCCATCTGTAACTCTGCCTCTCAAGTAAATAAATACATCTTAAAAAGTAATGAGAATAATAATACCTAGTGGTGGGCATTTGGTGCAGTGGTGAAGTTGCCATTTCGGAGTGCCAGCTTGAAGTCAAAGCTATTGCACTTAGAATCCAGCTTCCTGCTAATGTGTTCTGGGAGGCAGCATATGGCAGCTCAAATACTTGGGTCCCTGCCACCAATGTGGCCTACCTAGTTGGAAATCTAGGCTCCTGGCTTCACCCTGGTCCAGCCTCAGCTATTGTAAGCATTTGGGAATGAGAGATCTCTTTCTGGTTGTCTGGTGAGTGTGTTCTCACTCTTGCTTTCTCTCTCCCGCCTTTCAAATAAAATGGAAAAAAAAAAAGCTTTTCAAAAATAATATCTAGTCAGCTGCTAGTACTAGGAACTAAACACTTAAATGGAATGTGTCAAATTTTAAAAATTAACTAGTATCAATAAAATGTATTTGCTTTTCTTAAAACAAATATTTTCAACTTAAATTCTTTAAAATGCAAGAAAAGAAGTAATGTGTACATGAAAACAAGTTCTTTTGTTTGTTGTGTCAGAAATTAATATCAAAACTCAAGTCAGCAGGCAAAAATTATTTTTAGAACTAATATATATGATGAAAAGGCATGTGTTAAAGAAATAAGAAACATAAATAGCTGTACTATTTGAACATGCACAGTAAACTTTGATGATGAGTTTAAAAGTAGCCACATAAGGCTGGTGCTGTGGTGCAGTGGGTTAAATTTAGCCCTGGCCTGAAGTGCCAGCATTCCATATGGGCGCCGGTTCTAGTCCCGGCTGCTCCTCTTCCAATCCAGCTCTCTCCTACGGCCTGGGAAAGCAGTGGAGGATGGCCCAAGTCCTTGGGCTCCTGCACCCGCATGGGAGACCCAGAAGAAGCTCCTTGCTCTTGGCTTCATATCGGCACAGCTCCGGCCATTGTGGCAATCTAGGGAGGGAACCAGCAGATGGAAGACCTCTCTCTCTGTCTCTACCTCTCTCTGCAACTCTGTCTTTCAAATAAATAAAATAAATCTTAAAAAAAAAAAAAGTAGTCACAGTCATTTTTACTGACCTTGAAACAGCTTGGATGCTCCTTCTGTACTCTTTTTGTCTCTCCAAGACAGCAAAATTCCTATTAAAAAGTCCAGTGTAGCCAGAAGAATGACTCTGTAAACTGTAGCATGAAGACATGCATACTGTACCTCACTGAGAATTTTGGAGAGAGTCTGGGTCACTTTCTTACTTATCCGTTCACTCTCACTCATACTGTATAGAGAGGAGAATCAGCTCTAACTCTCAATTAGCCTCTTCTAAATTTTCATTTCATGGTTAAAAATCACTAAATAAATAGAAATTTCCACAGAAAGTAACAAAAATGATTAACTATGAAATCTGAAGGGGAAAGAGGTCATAAAGCAAAAGTAAATCTACACTGCCACAGCTCAGAACAGGCACCGGGCCTCACAGTGATCAGGCCAACTGGGACACCTACGTCCCGCACCAGAATACCTGGGCCGAATCCTTGATTCAGCTCCTGATCCCAGCTCCCTGGGAATGCAGACCCTGGGAGGCAGCAGTGATGGATTCAGTAACTGAGTTCTTGCCAGCCACAAGGGTGATAAGGATCGCATTCCTGGCCCTCAGGTTCAGCCTCATACAACCACCAGTTGTTGTGGGCATCTGTGAAGTGAACCAGTAAATAGAGGTTTTGGCTTTCTCACAGTCTCTCTAAAAAAAAAAAAAAAAAAAAAAGAGAGAGAGAGAGAGAGAAAGAAAGAAGAAAAGTAAAGAAAAACCTACAGTGGTTATAGGCCATTTCACAGACATCTTTCTTTCCATAAGCCTTGAAAAATAAAAGACAGGGGCTGCACTGTGGCATAGTGCGTGAAGCTGCCACCTGCAGTGCCAGCATCCCATATGTGCGCCGGTTTGAGTCCAGGCTGCTCCTCTTCTGATTCAGCTCTCTGCTATGGCCTAGGACAGCAGTAGAGGATGGCCCAAGTCCTTGGGCCCCTGCACCCATGTGGGAGACCTGGAGGAAGCTCCAGATTCCAGGCTTTGGATTAGCCCAACTCCAGCCATTGCAGTCATTTGGGGGAGTGAACCAGCAGATGGAAGACCTTTTTCTCTCTCTGTCTCTGCCTCTCTGAAACTCTGCCTTTCAAATAAATAAATAAATCTTTAAAGAAAAAAAAAGAAAAACAAAAGACAACTACTACTGAATAACTTTATCATTATAATCATACCGAGGCAATCTGTCTCTATTAGATTTAAAATATTTATTTCTCAATTTTCATAAGGAAAAGAGAAAGTATAATATTAATATTTTATATTAATTATGGCTTTTCCTGACATCAAAGTACACATTAACTGTATAAAAAAGTATACCATAAACATACATGTTTCTGATATAACCGAGTTCTCTTACAATGTTTTACCAACTGCAAAAATCTAATCAAAGATGTCTCTGCAGTACATAGATTTGATGTGAATATATTTAAATGATTGACCAACCCTATAAATTGGGAGGAGGAAAAATCGTAGTTTCAAAGAAACAGAATAAAAGAGCCTAAATAAATAAATAAATAGAATAAAATATTGGTTATTTTTCAAAATGCTTTTGGTTATATGAAATAATGCTAGTTACTTTTAAAGTAAAAATTAATACAGAAGTCTAGGGTTTTCAAAATATTAAAAATGAATTAAATATTAGCTTGCAAAGGTTATTTAATATCTCCTTAAAAGAAATAGTTTTATGATATTTTAAGAGTTATGAAATTATATTATAAAATAAATTTGATTCCCCAAATTATTCTAAGTATGATTTATTAATAAATTATACATATCTTAAAAGAACTATATTTTTACTTATCTAACCAATTGTCTGATATACAATAACAGAAACACATAAATAACATTTCTATACTTTTTTTTTTTTACAGGCACAGTGGACAGTTAGAGAGAGAGAGACAGAGAGAAAGGTCTTCCTTTGTCATTGGTTCACCCTCCGATGGCCGCCGCGGCCGCTGCGCTGCAGCCGGTGCACCGCGCTGATCCAATGGCAGGAGCCAGGTGCTTCTCCTGGTCTCCCATGGGGTGCAGGGCCCAAGCACTTGGGCCATCCTCCACTGCACTCCCTGGCCACAGCAGAGAGCTGGCCTGGAAGAGGGGCAACCGGGACAGAATCCAGCACCCTGACCGGGACTAGAATCCAGTGTGCCGGCGCCGCAAGGCGGAGGATTAGCCTAGTGAGCCCCGGCACCGGCCATATTTCTCTACTTTTAAATGGTGAAGTAATTAATTCATCTTTGAATTTGGAATAGAGTGGTAACAAAATGTATAATTGAGGACCAGTGCTGTGGCATAGTAGATTAAGCTGCATTCTGCAGTGCTGGCATCCCACACCAGCCAGCCAGTTGGAGTCCTGGCTGCTCCACTTCTGTTCCAGCTCTCTGCTATGGCCTGAGAAAGCAGTAGAAGATGGCCCTAGTCTTTGGGCCCCTTGAACCCATGTGGGAGACCCAGAAGAAGCTCCAGGCTCCTGGCTTCAGATTGGCTTAGCTCCGGCCACTGCGGCCATTTGGGGAGTGAACCAGTAGATGGAATACCTCTCTCTCTCTCTCTCTCTTTGCCTCTCTGTAACTCTGCCTTTCAAATAAATAAGTAAACATTTAAAAAATTTATAGTTGAATAATAAATTTTCACTAATAATACCCTTATGTTGCTTATCACTACAAATTAAAAGTCACGGGGCGCCGGATTCTGTCCCGGTTGCCCCTCTTCCAGGCCAGCTCTCTGCTGTGGCCAGGGAGTGCAGTGGAGGATGGCCCAAGTGCTTGGGCCCTGCACCCCATGGGAGACCAGGAGAAGTACCTGGCTCCTGCCATCGGATCAGCGTGGTGCGCCGGCTGCAGTGCGCCGGCCGCCGCACCAGGCATCGGAGGGTGAACCAATGGCAAAGAAAGACCTTTCTCTCTGTCTCTCTCTCTCACTGTCCACTCTGCCTGTCAAAAAAAAAAAAAAAAGTCACAGTTATCACACATAAAAATAAGTTTAAAAACAGAATATTATTAAATGTTAAATTTACACTTTAAGAACATATTCTTATAAATAAGAAGGCAAATTTCAATTTGAATAATATTATTGCCTAGTTAAGGTATATGACTATTGCCAATTAAAATACATTGTGTCTCTCTATATAAGACAGTTGGCTTAAGAGTGGTAAGAGGTTACACAATGTGGTCAAAGATTTTATCATTATGAGACATGTGAGATTCTTAATGACCTCTGGTTCATTTAGCAAAGACCACAAATAATTCAAGTACAATTTTACCAGTTTGAGGAAACCACTGTTTTCATGCTTTTATCAAGTACCTAAAGTAAATTCTGAAAAAAATGTATATACTGTAGCATTATCTGAAGAAAATTTTCAGTTATCTGCAAAGTACAGTTTGTTCATTTATTTTTTAAATTTATAAACTAAATTATTTTGCAGTTAACCAAAATAACTAGAAGTGTCATAAGAGAAATTGAACAGTATTTTAAAAAATTATAATACCTTATGAAGCATATTTTCTACTGTTCTCATGTGATTGGCAACACATTCTTTGTCTCTAGAAAAAAATTGAAAAAAAGATAAGGTGTTGGTAAAATCTAAGCCTTTCTAAAACTGTTAAATATTTTAGTCTACATCACTACTATAGAAAAATAAGGGTTGGCTATCATTTTTCTCCATTTAAAAAAATAAAACCTAACCATATTCACTGGTATATTTCCACATTTGACTCTATTTTCAATTATGTTGCCTGTCTTAAATTGGGGGGGGGGGTACCAGGGGGAAGGTAGAGGTAAGTGATATGAAGTTTTAAAAGTAGAAAATGTTTTACAAAGGTTAAAGAGTTAATATCATAGTTGTGGGAACCAGCATTGTGGCATAGCTGGTAAAACCACTGCCTGTGACGCTGGCATCTCATTTGGGCACTGGTTCAAGTCTTGGCTGGCTGCTCCAGTTCCAATCCAGCTTCCTGCTAATGCACCCAGGAAAGCAGCGGAAGATGGCCCAGGTACTTAAGCCTCTGTATCCATATAGGAGACCAGGATGAAGTTCTTGGCTTTAGCAGGCCCAGCCTTGACTGTTAAGGCCATTTGGGGTGTGAGCCAGTGGTTGGAAGATCTCTCTCCCAACCCTACCTCTCTGTCTCTCTCTCTGCAAATCTGTCTTCCAAATAAATAAAATTAATCTTTATTGTTTTGTTTTCATTTTTGAGACTGATTTCTCTTTTTTTTTAAGATTCATTTATTTATTTCAAAGGCAGAACCACAGAGAAAGGGAGGAGCAGAGAGATCCTCTATCTGCTGGTTCACTCCCCAAATGGGCATAATGGCCAAGGCTGGGCCAGTCTGAAGCCAGGAGCTTCTTCTGGGTCTCCCACATGTGTGCAGGGTCTCATGTACCTGGGCCATCCTCCACTGCTCTCCCAGGCACACCAGCAGGGAGCTGGATCAGAAGTAGAGCAGACAGGATCCAAACTGGCACCTATATGGGATTCCAGTGCCACAGGCGGTAGCCTAACTCCATGCCACAGCACTGGCCCTATAACTAAAATAAGTCTTTAAAAAAATCATAGTGGTGAGGGTATATTATAAATGCTTTATGATGCAAAGTAATATTTTTCTTTCTATAGTCTTTTCTGCAATAATATATACACATAATATATATTAACTAGGAATAAGTAGTTACTAGTTTCTTCCATCAGCCTTGTATATTGAATTTAATCTTCATAATATAAAAAGTTTGAGTGAAAATGCTAAAGACAAAAATTTAATGTTATACTCTTAATTGAAAACTGTAAATAATATATTAGTTCTACAAATTTCAAGTTAGCTTTAACTTTATAAGAACATGTGCCTATGGACATAGATCATAGACACATCAAATTCCTGAATTTGGCCGGCGCTGCGGCTCACTAGGCTAATCCTCCGCCTTGCGCCAGCACACAGGGTTCTAGTCCCAGTTGGGGTGCCGGATTCTGTCCCGGTTGCCCCTCTTCCAGTCCAGCTCTCTGCTGTGGCCAGGGAGTGCAGTGGAGGATGGCCCAAGTGCTTGGGCCCTGCACCCTATGGGAGACCAGGATAAATACCTGGCTCCTGCCATCCGCGGAGGCCATTGGAGGGTGAACCAATGACAAAGGAAGACCTTTCTCTCTGTCTCTCTCTCTCACTGTCCACTCTGCCTGTCAAAAAAAAAAAAAAAAATTCCTGAATTAACAGCTCTGATTTGAAAACACAATATGTATTGAGAGGTTTTTTTTTAACTCTGGTTTCATTCATCTCAGAGTTTTCTGAGAATGCTGACTACAATTATCTAGGCTAAGCCTCTAACTTGATATGAGGAAATTGAGACTGTTGAATTTTTGCAACAAAAATGGATTTAGTCAAATTTATATTTTAAAAACTGACAAACTACATTCACTTAATACAGCAGTATTTACAACTTTCAAAATAATCACTGGTGGCTATGCAAACATGCCAGTATTTGGGCCTCATGTCAATCCATCTTTTCATTAAGCTTGAGCATTGCCACAACCCAGTGGCAAAGCTCATGGATGTCCTAAGATCACAGACATCCTGTTTTGTGATTTACAGATGACATCCATATTTCAAAATATTTTATGCTTAACAAGCTTGCCTCAAAATGATTTTAATTAATATTTTATTTTCCACAAGTACAAGAATTTAAATTTCCATATTTAGAAAACATTGAGTTTACTAAAATTAAATGTTTCTTTAATCATTAAGTAGGCATTCTTTAAGCCATGCTGTTGTACAAAGGACTCTCTTATTCTGTGAAGTTTAATGTGGGGAACAAATAAAAATGCCCAAGAGAACTGTTCAACGTGAACTTCACAGGGTATGTCAACTTGATTACTGGGTAAAAGTAAAAAAATGCTCCCATCACATTTATGTAGTTATCCACTCTGAGAACTGTATGTATTTTTTATGTAACACTTCAGAATATATACCTATAAAAGTGAAAGAATTTCCCATGATCAATACGCTTTTCTGCGTGTTTTAAATGTTACTATTCACATGTTAATTGTATACCAACATTTCCCTATGGAAATATTACTAGCAATATTTGTATATTATAATGTAGGCAGAGCAAAATTTGGGAGTGGTGGGGCAGAAAAAGAATGTTACAGAAGACACCATGCAATACTTGTAAATAGTCTTAAACTTCACATTTAATGAAAACATGGTTTCAAACATGCAACACTACAATAGAGTTCAAAATGCATACAATGAGAGGTTATGTGGAAGTTTATACTTTTCTGAGGCTTCTCAATAAAATATACATTTAGTATGTTGAGTTAAGAGTTTTCTTCTTTTGAGGATATAACAGAGAATTTCAAAGAGAGACAGCTGTACTTTTGTTTTCTAACACTGTATTATCCAGGGCTAAAACCCGGAGCATGAAAGTAAGAATTGATCTTTTGTCTGTTTTAAGTGATCTCCCCAAGGTCCAAACGCTCACTTGGCTGCCATGCGGAGGGCACTCTCTGCATCATGGATGTTCTCCTCCAGTCGACGCTTGTCCTGCTCCAGCTGGGTAAGATGTCTATTGAGCTGACGCAGAGATTGATCTTTTCTTCTCAGCTCCATCTTTGCCTCGGAGAGACTCTGCAAGCAGACAGAAAACAGAGTTACTTGTCAGCCCTGATAATTAACTTCAATTTATGCCATAGGCTATTAAACAAAGAAGAATACAGACTGACTGAGAAGTAGACTTGGGTCATTACACATCAAGGTTTAACACATTTTCTGAAAAAATTTTACATATTTAATAATTAAAAATGATAAAACTGGTAAGATTTATGAAATATTTAGCTACAAAATACAACTGTTATTTTTTAAAATATTTCATGGCAAATAAATCACATTTTACTAGAAATGTCTGATTTTAGAAATCTCAGGTTATTTTTTTTTTCGATAATGAGAAAATAAAGATTTTAGAGAAGAAAACATCAAATTGTTAGCCTGTTTAACTGTGAACAGAACTAGAGTTAAGGAACTATCATAAGCCAATAGTGTGTACCAGGACTAGGTTACCTACAAGAGATTTAAAAGTGCCACTGTTTTCTTTATACATATATCTGTAATAGTTAGATTGCTACTGATATCTCAGTGAACAAATAAACTGGATTGCAAAGTAAAATCCACTTGCTTCCCAGAAAATAACTTGCATGTCAAGGATAGCAACACAGATGTGATCAATATGTTTCAACTAACAAAGTTATAGAAAGCACTTGATTCAGAATTATTCATGTTCCACAAATATTTTTCTTGTCAAAAATTATGAAATATGTTCACTGATATCTGCTATTTGTTTTCATCTGAAATACTCAGGAAAAATTTCAAAATGTAATTGTATAATTTTATCTTCAAAGTTTATGTTGAAGGTCTTAGAATCAGATATTCACAATGTAATGGAGTGTTTTCTAGACCTCATTTAAAATATCAGGATGCAAAATTGTATAGGGATAAGAGGATATCATAGAACAAACAAAACCATTCATTCTTTTGCCCACAAAATTTCTAAAATAACATTTTCAAACAGCTTTTATTGTATCTGTTGGACAGTGAGTTTAAATAATCCACTGTATATCCATAATTTTTTCTTTCTGCTCAGAACAACCACTATTGTCCTTCAAAATTTCAGTAGCATATAAGCAAAATGCTATAATTTCATGCATAAAACTCTTCCAACAGTCATCTTTTAATGCTTCACAAGTTGTATTAAGAAAAAAAAACTTGAGATGCCTACGTGCAACTAAAACAGTCAATTTACTCTAAATGCTGATGAATTGAAAGTAATCATCCAAACCAGGTATTTTAAAATGTTAAAAGTTTTTAAATTCAATTATTCACTTTTCAAACAGTTAAGGTGCTATCAAATACATGTCAAAAAATTAAACATAGGCAAGCTGCGATTATTTATTATTTATTTTAAATCTTTAGTATTGGCATAACTTCAAGAAATTTCACTATGGAAACAATCATTGATTCAAATCAACTTTTAAAACATGACAAAGAACAGATTTCTTAAATACATAATAAACCAACTAGTTTTGTGCCAGTATTAACTAAGATATTTAAATGCACTAATTTCTTCATTTAAAAAATTTTTGAGTCTTTTTAAAGTATTTCTGACATCTTTCTGGCAATAAAAAATGCTTTTTTCAGACATGAGAATAAAACTAATGATCTACCACCAGTTATGCATAAAGCCTGAATTCCTTTTTGAACAGAAATAATACAGTTGTGCCAATCCATTCAAATTCTCTTGCTCAGTAATTCTTAATGACAAGGTGTGCATCTCTGTAAGGGGACTGAAGCTCATTGGTCCGCTCTGAAAGAACCTTTGCCTTTAGATCATTATAAAACCACATCTGACCTTTCAGCAATCCTATGATATAATTTCAAATAAAATATAGCTCTTTGATTAGAATTTCTACTATATATCTAAAGCTTGTTTTCCTCCTTTAATTTCAACTCTTAGGAGCAAGTCAGGGAGCCATCAAATTCTTCTAAAGGTAACACTATTTCAGGAACATAGAAAAGGAACAAAAAGTAGAGTGAACAAAATGAAATAAATCATATTTCCTGGAGTATGAAAATTAAGAGATAGTATAGCATGGGGAGAAAGAGTATAATTATTTAATTTATGAGAGAATATTCATTTTAAAACCTGAGGGGCATAAACTTCAGTGTTTCCTAAGGTTCATAGGGGTATATACAAAACACCAAGATACAAAATGTGATTTGAGAATATTTTATCACTAATAATCACCTTTGAGTACAAAAGTAGAATCTTCAAAAATTCTAACACTAAGCTTTAAAGAAAAATATGTGTGTATCGTGTTTACATATTTATCTGTATCATATATAATATATGTCATATATAAATTTTTAAGTTCAGCTTTTCTTTCCTCAGATTGATCTAATTAAAACCCATGATAAACTTGATGGACTCCAATATTTTTCAAGTGAATGACTGAGACCCAGAGTCTTGGTGTGCCTCTAGGCAGCAAGGCAACAATGATAAGCAGCAGGTTAGCCACTAATTTCTCAACCAGGGTAGATTGTGAAAGTGTGATGTTCTGATATCCAAGAAACTGTTCAGGAGAGAATAGGATAAATCAAGTTTAATAACTCTGCTCCTAATTGTTCCCCCAATGCTCAACTCTAATTACTTGGAGAACTCTCCTGACTGTCACCTGATATTAAGTTGTTGGAGGCTGAGCCTGGAACAGCGAGATAATCAATAAACATTTAGTGGGGAGAAGAATGAAGATCCTGTTAAGCAGTGGGAACCTGCAGCACCCAAAGCCCTTCTGCTCATGAGAAAACCTGTGGGACAGCCATAGTGATTGCAAAGCAATAATCCAAAGCACTGTTTTTAGGCCTTGAGGCCTTTAGGCAACAGTACATTTGAGGAAAAAAGGTTAACACGGTCACCCTAATTACAGCCCACTTTCACATACTTCATATATAAGCGAAGACAAGCCAATTAGGTAGAAAGGAAGATAAGGGAAGTTTTATTTGTATACTAATTAAACCCCTGATGAAATTAAAGGAAAAACATACAGCTCTGTAATTGTGTCTGAGAAAGGTCACTTCGGGTTCAGTTATCAGAACAGCACAGCCTTGAGATACTTCACTTAATCCACAATACAGCCCTAATTTTGTACTTGGGTCTTAATATTTACCAAAAAAATAATAATAAATTCAAAGCCTGATACTGAATTTATCTTTAAACAGTGTTGTGAACAATTTTAGCTCTTAGAAAATTAATGCTAAATATGATAACAAGCTTCTTTTAAAAGATGGAAAAATATTCTACCTACATAAGAACCAGTGTCACAATACTATTTATCAAAGACTCCAGTTTTCATTTTAAATATGAACTGATTTAAAGTAAAATTTTATAATTCTGTAATAGCAAACTGTATTTTCAAAACTAACAGGCAATATCTTCATTGTATTCATTTTTATATAATGATGCTATGCTCCCCTTCATGTGTACTTCTGATAGTGCAGAAGACAGCCAATGCATTTACTAAACTACAAAAAAAACTTATATCTGATTGTTCTCCTAAACTGATCATGAAAAGCTACTGAAATTCAGCAGAACAGGTATGGATACAAAGGAAGTAGTCAAGTGATTATAGAAAAAAAGATTAGGAATAAAAAACATGGTAAAAGTGAATATTAAAACCTACACCCGGGGCCAAGGCTGTGGTGCAGTATGTTAATTCTCTGCGTGTAGCACAGGTATCCCAAAAGGGCACTGGTTTGTGTCCCGGCTGCTCCTCTTCCAATCCAGCTCTCTGCTACGGCCTGGGAAAGCAGCAGAAGATGGCCTAAATGCTTGGGCCCCCGCACCCATGTAGGAGACCCAGAAGAAGCTCCTGACTGCTGGCTTTGGATCGGCTCAGCTCTGACCATTGTGGCTATCTGGGGAAGTGAACCAGCGGATAGATGACTTTTCTCTCTGTCTCTCCCTCTCACCATCTGTAATGCTCTCTCTCAAATAAATATTTTTAAAAGTAATTTAAAAATATAAAACCTACACATTTAAATTTCCTTTATCTTTCCTATGGTTTCAGAAGTTTCTATAAAAACATCTATTATTATGGAATTTGAACACAAATTATTTTTAAGTCATATCTATTTCTAAACTTTAAATGATTATTATGGCAAATAATTTTTAAAAGTAAATTGTGAACATAAAATGAAATTATTTTGTACCAGTGAAAACATATTCTGCAATGGAAAATTTTAAAACTAACAGGTTTATTGAGATACAGTTCACATATTGCACCATTCATTCCACAATATTCAGTGGGTTTTATTTTATTCAGAGTTGTAAAACCATCACCAGTGGGTGGTCTTTTATTTTGAAGTTCTTTAAAACAAGAAAACCTAACCAAAGCATCATGGCTTTCCAAATATTATATGTCTAATTATTTCAACAAACTCTAATTTAAAACTATACAAGAAAAAAGTAAAAAAAAAAAAAAGAGTACTTTAAAAAGTTTGTAGAAAATAGAATCAAAAGATAAGTTTATTCTGGTGCAAAAATATTTTGACATCCATGCATATGACAGATCTTCAAAAAGCTAATGGAAATTTATATTATAAAAAATTGGCCATAGATTTCAAAATGTTTTGCACCAAAGATGATCTTTTAAAAAAGATTTAGTTATTTATTTGAAAGGTAGAGTTAGAGAGAGGGGGAGAGACAGAAAGAGAAATCTAACGCTGGTTCACTCCCCAACCAGTTACAATAGCCAGGGCTAGGCTAGGCCAAAGCCAGTAGCCAGGGGCTTCATCCAGGTCTCCCATATGGATGCCCAAGCACCTGGGCCATCTCCCGTTGCTTTCCCAGGTGCATTAGCAGGGACCTGGGTCACAGGTGGAGCAGCCAGAACTCAAACCAGGGCCCACGTGGGATGCCAGTATCACAGGCAGTGGCTTAAGCCGCTACGTCATGATGGTGGCCCCTAAAATGAACTTATCTTTTAATTCCATGTCCTATAAACTTTCTAAAATACCCTCGAACACAAAGTTTACAATTTCATTTAATAAAAGTTTTAAAAATAAAAAAAATTATGGCCGGCGCCGCGGCTCACTAGGCTAATCCTCCGCCTAGCGGCGCCGGCACACTGGGTTCTAGTCCCGGTCGGGGCGCCGGATTCTGTCCCGGTTGCCCCTCTTCCAGGCCAGCCCTCTGCTGTGGCCAGGGAGTGCAGTGGAGGACGGCCCAGGTGCTTGGGCCCTGCACCCCATGGGAGACCAGGAAAAGCACCTGGCTCCTGGCTCCTGCCATCAGATCAGCGCGGTGCGCCGGCCGCAGCGCGCCGGCCGCGGCGGCCATTGGAGGGTGAACCAACGGCAAAAAGGAAGACCTTTCTCTCTCTCTCTCTCTCTTTCACTGTCCACTCTGCCTGTCAAAAAAATAAAAAAAATTAAAAAAAAAAATTATGAACTGAATTCCATGAATCAGAATACTTGATTAATTAATACAACAGAGCATAAAAGCTAAAGTTATCCAAAAAGATGTGCATACCTCTCTAATATTTCTGGATGTCAAGGTAATCATCCAACAGAGTTCTTTCTCAGAGGGTACAAGATTACAATGATAGGCCATTAGGCCAGTAGGAAGACCAAGCCCCAGGAGATAACACTTTTATAGATTTTCTTTTGTCTGATGGGAAATATCTATGGATCCACACTCCTATAGACTAAAAGCTAATGGCTTATTCAATTTGGTAGAAAAAGTCAGTCATACAAAATGAAAGGCAACAGCACAAGTGTTATAAAGAACTAAGCTATATTTCTCTGGTTGGGGAGAAACAAGAGTATAACATTTACAAAAATACTAAATTTACTGATGGATGACTAACTTTTGAATAAATATTTCTAGATTGCAATAAATTAGATTACATATCTCAAGGCTCTAAAAGCAATGCTGGAAAAGGAAATAATGCCATGAGCAGCCCTATAATGTGACAGCTAAAAAATATAGTAAGAATTGAGTGGCTGATGGGTGAACCAAACTGTGCAGGTTTACCACACAGAAAGTTAAAATGATAAAATCATCAAATTTAAGCAGGGAGAGGTAAACAAGTCAAGGTTGAAATGAAAGAATTATACTAGGGTACTTTCAGAAGTTCATGGCAAATGGAATTAAAAGATGTCTATTTTTGTACAAAAAAATGTGAAATCTAAACAGCTTTTCATCATACTCATTTTCTATGAACTTTCTGAAGATAGTTCCATTATTTTATAAAAGCTCAAAAATCTGCGAGATCAGCAATTAGATAATTTATAATAAATATGTCACAGTAAAAGATGTTGGTACATGGTACAATTAATACATGAATTAATTTCAGTCAATATCAAATATATGAATAATTTGAATACAATCTTGTACAATTCTTAGTTATCTTCTTATGTGACAACTTATGAGTTTCTCTACTATTTCTGTCTCACTATTTACATATATAGACATATATATGGACATATATATATAAATATGAAATTAAAAGATAGCTTTTGGGTACAAATAAAGTTTAAACATTATGCATACCAGGGGTCTTGAAAAAGTACATGAGGGGCCGGTGCTGTGGCATAGCAGGTAAAGTCGCTGCCTACAGTGCCAGCATCCATATGGGTTCCAGTTCAAGTCCTGGCTACTCCACTCCAATCCAGCTCTCTACTATGGCCTGGGAGAGCAGCATAAGACAGTCCAAGTGCTTGGGCTCCTGCACCTGCATGGGAGACTTGGAAGAGGCTCCTGGCTCTGGCTTCGGATCGGTGCAGCTCCAGCCATTGTGGCCATCTAGGGAGTGAACCAGAGGATGAAAGACTTCTCTCTGTCTCTCTATCTCTGCCTCTCTGTAACTCTGCCTTTCAAATAAATAAATATATCTTTTTTAAAAAGGTACATGGAAAATATATGTGGTTTTAAAAACTATGCATGGGTGGGGGCGGTGCTGTGGCATAGTGGGTAAAGCTGCCACCTGCAGTGCTGGCATCCCATATGGGCACTGGTTCAAGTCCTGGCTGCTCCACTTCCAAACCAGCTCTCTGCTACGGCCTGGGAAAGCAGAAGACGGCCTAAGTCCTTGGGCCCCTGCACTCATGTGGGAGACCCAGAGAAGCTCTTGGCTCCTGGCTTTGGATCAGTGCAGCTCCCACCATTGCGGCCAATTGGGGAGTGAACCAGCGGATGGAAGACCTCTCTCTCCTCTCTCTCTCTCTCTCTCTCTCTCTCTCTCTGCCTCTCCTTCTCTCTCTCTGTAACTCCGACTTTCAAATAAATAAAATAAATCTTTTTTTAAAAAAAAAGTAAAATATAATAGAATGCAAAGGAACCTTATAAGAGGGTCCAAAACAAATTGAACGCTGTTTGGTCTATGCCTCACATATAAACCACAGAACTCTTCAAGGAACACTAAAGTGTTGTATAAGGAGGTAAGTGGAGAGAAATATTTAAAACACATCATAAATGGCAAAAAGGGGAGACAGTAAACAGAATGTTGAGAGACTTCTTCCTTGGAAATATACTCAGAAAATACAAAATAACTAAATGGAAGCTAAATTCATCATGACACATGGTGAGTCGGCAGTAATGTTTGCTTAGAATTTAAAGCAAACCTCATTTGGCAGCACTGCAGACCTCGTGAGTCAGAAACTACTTGCAGGGGACAAGCATAGTACTGCAACTATAATACAATCAACTCTTATAAGACCCTCTATGTTCTTCCAACGAATACCTAAGAAATTTGAGGGGATATAATATACCTAGGTTCTTCTGTTGGTCTTTATCAGCTACAAACTAATCAGCAGATTCCAAAACGTTCACTTAGTGGACAATCCTAACTATGTAGAAGCCCAAACAATTGCTAAATTCCGTGGTAATATTTTAAATGAGTCAAACTATGAATCCAGTTGTAAAAAACTATCATTTAGAATTTCAGTGCTGATTTAAAATCATGTCAGAATTACCCAAAACAACTGTAGAAGGATTTGAAAAAAATCTGAATAATTTATAATGATTTTCATGTTCCTAAGATTTAAATAGAGTATTTTGAATGAATTGTTCAATTTCAAGAATTCTTTTGGTTACATAATTGAATCATAGGGTAGGTATGGCTATTCATAGTTAAAATGCCCTCACATTAGTATTTTCATTGTAATATAGAATTTAACTTGAATATGTTATAAATTAACTTATTTTGATGAAACTATACCAAGTACCAGCTGAGTATATCATTCTCTCATTTAAGAGAATCTAAACATCACATTTAAAATTGGAAAAATTAGTTTTGGTTACTTTAGACTTAAATATAAATGAAATGAAGTTTGAGTTTAATCTTAAAATTACTAATTGGATGAATTTTTGTGCATTATGTTTTGATTAACTTTATAAGTTTATACACAGGGAAAAGCAATCTGAACAGCAAACATTTACTAACTTCACTATGTGGAGAACTCCTCCTTTACCTGGAGGCAAAAGGCCTGTTCTACAATGCTTAAAACAACGCCTGCCTTACACTACATGTTCAGTTATTCTCCATACAACTGCTGCTAGTCATCCTACAATCCCTGGTGGAAAAATTACTGCAGTGATAACTAAGTACCATAATCCCCATCATCATCCATCCACTCTAAAAGTGGATTAGATCTCGTTTGATTCTTCATAATCCAGTGAGGTAGACAGCATTAACATGCATATTTTACACATGAGTAAACTAAGAATCAGAGAAAGTAAGCAACTTGCCCAAAATTACATAACAACTATGTTAGTCTATACCAAAGTATGAGCCCCATTCTCCTGAACCCAAACTCTCCTCTTTTCGCTTAACCTAGTGGTATCAGTAAACATATCTCTGGATTTTACATAAAACCCATTAACTAGAAAATTTCCATAGAAACACAACATCAAGATTTCAATTATTGGGGACTGGCATTGTGACACAGAAAGCTAAGCTGCCGCCTGCAATACTGGCATCACATATCTGAGCACAGGTTCAAGGCCCAGCTGCTCTGATTCCGATGCAGCTCTCTGCTAACGTACCTGGGAAGGCAGTGGAGGATGGACCAAGTACTTGGGTCCCTGCACCCACATAGGAGATCTCAATGGTGCTCCAGGCTCATGGCTTTGGCCCAGACTAGTCCCAATCATTGCATCCTTTTGGCAAAGATTGATCTCTCTCTCTCTCTCTCTCTCTCTCTCTCTTTCTCTCTCTTCACCCTTCCCCTCCCCCACCTACCTGCCCTTCAAATAAAATAGATAATTCTTAAAAATATTCCAAGTATTTATCAAATTCTATAAAATGACTATTTAAATAGCTGCCTTCTATTTATACTGAAAGGCGGTCCAGTAATAACTTTAGTATTATATAATGATATACTTTCAAAATCAAAGATCATAGAATGCACGATTAAAGTTCTCTTTTGTGAAACTAGTATCAAAGGGTTGGCGCTGTGGCATCCCATATGGGCACTGGTTTGAGACCTGGCTGCTCCACTTCCGATCCAGCTCTCTGCTATGGCCTGGGAAAGCAGTAGAAGATGGCCCAAGTCCTTGGGCCCCTACACCCTTATGGGAGACCCGGAGGAAGCTCCTGGCTCCTGGCTTCGGATAGGTACAGCTCTGGTCGTTGCGGCCAATTGGGGAGTGAACCATAAGATGGGAAACACACCAACCCCGTGCCTCTCTTCTCTCTGTGTAACTCTGACTTTCAAATAAGTAAATAAGTGTTTAAAAAAAAAGAAGATAACATCAATATCATTTATTAAATGTACCAATAAAATTAAAAATAAATACTTGCCAATTGTGAATTGGGTAGCAATCCATTACAGTATAGAATTTTATGTTATTCAAGGTACACTGGGATGTTGGTTTTTTTCTAATCTTTCAAAAAGCATCAACATATCAATAAAAGAAACATGGTATACATACATAAAAGAATATTATTTAGCCATGAACAAGAATGAAATCCTGACATTTGCAGCTAAATGGATGGAACTGGAGATCGCTACATTAACTGAAATAAGCCAGCCACAGAAAAATATCAAATATTCTATCTCATATGTGCAAACTTAAAAAAAAAAGTTGATCTGAATTTAGAATAGTGATTAGCAGAGGCTAGGAAGGGTGGGGGAGGATAAAAGGAGGAGATTGGATAATGAGTATCAAAACAGGGTCAAACAGAAATAACAAGTTCTAGTGCCCCACAATATAGTGGAGTGACTACAAGTCACAATAATATACTATATACTACATAAAAAACTGGAAGAGAAATGCATAGAGCCTTCAAATACAAATGAAAGATAAGGAAATAGAGGGCCTTCTAGCATGGCATGATTAGCTGATGCTGTGTGCATGTGTGTGAATATTACATTGTACCCCATAAAGATGTACATGTGTTATATGTTAATCAAAAATTTATAATAATCTGTTTGGAAAAAGCAATGATCTTTGTATCTCTTTCCTTTAAAAATAACAATAATAGTATTTAACATTCCCAAAAATCTTGAAATTCGGCTGCCTAGTGTAATCTCAACTTTTTAAATATTTACAACAGGGGCTATCACAACAGTGCATCAAGCTATCAAGCTCCAGAATGCAGCACTTGTAGCTACCTCATCCTGTTAAGATCTTAGTTACTATGTAAAAGACACTTTCCTGCCTCATTTGATTCAAAAATGCTTCTCTTAAATAACTGATGCCATGCAGACTATCTCACAGTGTTATAGAAATGGAAGAATTAGTACTCAAATTTATTTGTCAAAAATACAAAAGCAGAATTGCATCTGACTCAAAAGAATTACATTATACTAAAGCAGAAAGAGATGAAGGAGATAAAATGGGGTAACAAGAGAGAATGGATAGAGATCAACAACTGAAATGCAGTTCTGGTGCCATCCCAGGTCCTAAACATTTACCCGCAGTAAGCCTGTAAAGATGAGACAGACAAAGCCAACAGCAACAATAAGGCCTGTCTTCATTTCCCACATATCTCTGATGCTATGAACAAGAAGGCAGAACACAGAATGATTCTCTTACACAAAAAGCACACAAGGTTACTTCAAAAATGTCATGAAAAATGGAATTAAAAGGTAAGTTTATTTTGGTACAAAGAAAATTTGAAAACCATTCATAGTGTTTTCATAAGCATTTTTCCATGTAGTTTTTGAAAACCAACATAGTTTTCTTCAAATTGGCCACTGAATGCAAATCAATCTCTTTTGGTACCTAACCAAAGAAAGGGTTGCAGATTCCAACATCAAAAAAAATCTGGCTATTTTGGATTTGTTTAGACTATTTCATCTCTAATTTTGCTCCTCCCAAAGGGACATTTTAAGGGAATAAAAACAAATATGGGGGCCAGAGCTGTAGCCTGCAGCATCAGCATCCCATATGGGTGCCAGTTCAATTCCCAGCTGTTCCACTTCTGGTCCAGCTCTATGCTATGGACTAGGAAAGCTGTAGAAAACGGTCCAAATGGCCAGCGCCACAGCTCACTTGGCTAATCCTCCACCTGCAGCGCTGGCACCCCAGGTTCTAGTCCCGGTTGGGGCGCCAGATTCTGTCCCAGTTGCTCCTCTTCCAGTCCATCTCTCTGCTGTGGCCTGGGAAAGCAGTGGAGGATGGCCCAAGTGCTTGGGCCCTGCACCAGAATGGGAGACCAGGAGGAAGTACCTGGCTCCTGGCTTCAGATCAGTGCAGCGCACCAGCCACAGCGTGCCAGCCATAGTGGCCATTTGGGGGTGAACCAACAGAAAGGAACACCTTTCTCTCTGTCTGTCTCTCTCTCACTGTCTAACTCTGCCTGTCAAAAAAAAAAAAAAAAAAAGATGCCCCAAGTGCTTGGGCCCCTGCATCTGCATGGGAGACCCAGAGGAAACTCCTGGCTCTTGGTTCTTGATCAGCACATCTCCGGCCATTACGGCCATCTGGGGAGTGAACCAGCAGATGGAGGACCTCTCTGTCTCTCTGCCTCTCCTCCTCTCTCTGTATAACTCAGACTTTCAAATAAATAAACAGATTTTAAATATATATATATATATATATATATATATATAAACAGTTTACTGAATTGGGCAGACTTAAAGGAGTACAAGTAATCAAAACAGTTTAATCATTTTTTCACCAGTAACTTAAAATATTCCCTGTTAGATTTCCCAACGGATTCTTAAAGATACCTTGAGTAACCAACATTTTTGCTTTAGAGCCGACCCTAAATATCTTAGTTCAACATAAGATGGGACTGTCTTGTGTTTACTTACTCATTTAACACACATATTTGTATGCCTATTTATGCCAAAGCCATAAAGAATAATAGCTAACACCGCCTGAAAACCTACTCTATGCCGGATATTAATGCAGTTAGTCTTCTTAACAATTCCATGTGGTAAGACATACTATTATTCTCATTCTACAAATGAGAAAACTGAGGCACAGAGTTCAAGTAACTTGCCTACAATTTACATGGAGCCAGGCTTCAAAACCGAACTAACATGTAAATAAACACACAGAATGTACTCCCCTTGGAAACGAATTTCTTATCTAGAAAAAAAAAAAAAAAAAAGGAGAAGCGTTTCAAAAAGAAGCAGTATTGGGGCAGGCCTTGTGGTGCAACAGGTTAAGCCCCCACTATGGATGACACTTTCCCTTATCAAGTCCCTGCCACTCCATTTCTGACCCAACTCCCTGCTAATATGCCTGGGAGGTAGCAGACAATGGCTGAAGTACTTGAGTTCCCGACACCCATACCGAAGACCCAGCTGGAGTTCCAGGCTCCTAGCTTCAGCCTGGCCCAGCCCCAGCCATTACAGTCACTAGGGGAGTGAATCAGCACATAGAAGACCTTTCTTCTCTTTCTTTCTCTGTTTTTGTCTCTATCTTCTTCCTTCTCTCCCTTATTCCCTCCCTCCCCCTCTGTCACACGGCCTTCAAAAATTTTTTTAATTTTTTAAAAAAGAAGCTGGTATTAGGCCGGCGCCGCGGCTTACTAGGCTAATCCTCCGCCTAGCGGCGCCGGCACACCGGGTTCTAGTCCCGGTCGGGGCGCCGGATTCTGTCCCGGTTGCCCCTCTTCCAGGCCAGCCCTCTGCTGTGGCCAGGGAGTGCAGTGGAGGATGGCCCAGGTGCTTGGGCCCTGCACCCCATGGGAGACCAGGAAAAGCACCTGGCTCCTGGCTCCTGCCATCGGATCAGCGCGGTGCGCCGGCCGCAGCGCGCCAGCCGCGGCGGCCATTGGAGGGTGAACCAACGGCAAAGGAAGACCTTTCTCTCTGTCTCTCTCTCTCACTGTCCACTCTGCCTGTCAAAAAATAAAAAAAAAAAAGAAGCTGGTATTAAAGATGAATATTCAGTGCTGTGAAGAACATTATTAGCAGAAAAAAATAGCATGTTGGAGAAATTCAAGAGGTAGAAAATGAGGTGCTATTGAGAATGATGGAAGGGTTTAAAAAGGTCTATATAAGCCAAACAGCTAGGACTTGTAACCTTGCAAATGACTTACATACACTGTTTCATACAGCTATATAAAGATATGGAGGACTTAAGAAGAAAGCTTGAATTAATGGAATCCCAACCACCCTTTTTTACCTGGAATTTGCTTTAATTTTTTATGAGCTTTTGTATAGTATTTTCGTTATAAAAATGGTTCTACAGCTAAATATTCAATTTTTGTCATAGGAAGCCATGGGAAGCTACTAAAGAATTACAGGCCGTGAAGCATCATTCTAATCTGACCCAGGGATCATATATACAAACTCTAACTGCCAAATTAGAGTAAATACAAGAGATCATTCTGCCCATATTCCAACAGCTCACTTAAATCTTCAGAGGTACTCTAACCAAGGTTTAATTCCATGTCACCTTTGAGTAAATATATTCAATAATTGCACTAAATTTAGAAGGATTTTCAAAGGAACTAGCATGTAACAGTTTTCTTTAATATGCTAAAGCGTATTCTATCAAAATTTACTTCTACCTTACTCAAGCAAAGTATATGTTAAATATGTCCTTTCTATAAATACAGCAACCTGGCCATATATTTCTATTTCTACTAATTACTCTGAAATCCTGCAGGTTATTTGAATTATATGACAGACAGCCAAAAACAGTAAGTTACAGTAAAAAATACATGATAAAAAGTACATTGTTCTAGGAACATCAACACAAAGATTAACAATTGAACTCAATGACTATTTTCTGTGGGGCACTACACTTATTTGCTCTATAGTTGTTTTTTGTTTGTTTGGTTTTTGTTTGTTTGTTTGTTTTTTGCCAGGCAGAGTTAGACAGTGAGAGAGAGTGTTATAGACAGTGAGAGAGAGACAGAGAGAAAGGTCCTCCCTCCATTGGTTCACTCCCCTAATGGCTGCTACAGCCGGCGTGCTGCACCAATCCAAAGCCAGGAGCTGGGTACTTCCTCCCATGCGGGTACAGGGACCCAAGCACTTGAGCCATTCTCTGCTGCCCTCCCGGTCCACAGCAGAGGGACTGGAAGGGGAGCAACCGGGCCTAGTACCTGGCGCCCCAACCAGGACTAGAACCTGGGGTGCTGACACCGCAGGCGGAGGATTAGCCAAGTGAGCCACGGCGCCGGCCATGCTCTATAGTTTTAACATGTTTTCAGCTATTGTGTTGTATTATTTTGAAGAAAAAGAGGTTGGAATCAAATTAGCACTGACAATAACTATTAAATGAGATTCCTAAATAACTAAAAGGGCTTGTATTATGGTATTAGCTTTCCCATTACATGATAAACCATGAAAGTTATTTGTAAATGCATATGAATGAAATATATAATCTTTAGTTCTTCTTCATTTCCATTAGTTATACAAAGAGTTAAGCTGAGTGACACAAAAAGTGTTAAAACAAAGATGAAGGCTCATACCTAAACAACAGTTACTGAATTCAAACAAAGTACAGAGAAGAGGCAAAATGACAGACCCAAGTCTCACTGTAATCCCTTCAGAAACTGTTCTTAGGAAAACTCCTGTATTTGTTCAGAAAGTAATAGTTTAAAAATATATATTATAAGGAAGTAATAATACAGCAGAACCCAGAACTTATGGGTTTGTTTCAAATGGAAATTTCATATGTCTCTGTATGGAAATGAATTCATACACATACAACAGCAACATTGGGTTATAAGTGGCTTATCATAAAATTAGTATAGTATATATTTCTGATCCTTCTGTAACCAACCCATTCACCTGAAGAAAAGCATAGTTGTCCTATCCTACTAAATAAACGAGATCACCATCTAGTGGTGACTCCTAGAAATGTCAGGAATATGGCTTCTGGACCTGAAAAAATGATCAATGGAATGTGGTTAAACTTGAGTACCTGTCTACAGCATTCAAATTTACTTAAAGAAAAATAATATAACACACTGATTAAATTTTTGCATACTAAGAAAAACTTTACAGCAAGACAGAAAAATATCAACTAGATATATGGCTCCCTTAGACAATTGTTTTCAACCCTACTAACAAAGGAAGAGAAGCACAAATATTAAAAGGTAAAGTTATGCCAAATTTGGCCAATAAGGATATGTATAAAACAGATTCATTTTTCTGCATATTACTAAGAAAAAAGTTAGCTATTACTGTAGATTGTAACAAGTGTACTTCAAAATGTTCATGACAAATGGAATTAAAAGATAAGTATATTTTGATACGAAAGGATTTCTAACCCATTCATAGTTTTTCATAATCTGCATTTCCATGGACTTCTTGAAGATCTTTGGTTGTATTAACCCAAAGCTACTTGTTCCATCTGCCTGAAGGAGTATACTCTCCAGTCCCAGTAAAGTCAAGCTTGACCATGTAAACTAGTGAGCAGTGCTTCTTCTAGGAAGATTATATAGTACCTGCCCTGTGAAAATCAGGAGTGCCCAAGTTACTTGCTTTGGCAATGAAATCCAGCAAAAAGTCAAATTTCACTTCCTAGCCTACACAAGAGCAACAGTGTCCCAGATAAGCCCTGGCATGTAGAAACATACAGAAGCACAGTCAACCCATGATGAATATGTATAACGTGTAAGAAATCACTTCTTGTAGTAAGGCCACTAAGGTTTTTCAGTCACTTGTCACTACAACATAACACAAAAGATCTTGACCATATTTTCACATCTGGCAATTTATTCTAGAATTTTTGAAACTATGAAGTCATCAGAAGACACTTTAGGATATCAGTTTCCAGCCTGGTTTAATAGTGGTTAGCTAGGAAAATAAATAAATTTTAATTAAATATGAAAAATCACAGTAGGTCATTTGAGACATAGATCAATATAAAGATATGACAAAAACTATCTTACAGAAAAATATTGAATTTACACACTATACATGAAAACGATATCTATGTAGCTATAATTCATAAAGAACATTTTCTTCATTGTCCTCTCTATATATTTTCATTTAATATTTTTTGTTCTAAAATACCTGATAAAAACATATATAGGAAGTTATTCTTGTTCTTTGCCTTCTTAAAAATTATATTTGTTAACATTTTTAAAAGGCCATAATACAACTATAAATTTTAAGAGGGGTACTATCACACTATAAAGTATGACATTATATTTGTAAATATATATTACTAATATTCATGTAGGTGTACAAATACATTAAAAATATAAAAAGTATATACCAAAATAGCAATAGAAACATTCCCTTTTTAATTATTAGTATTTTTCTTTATTTCCAACATGTTGATAAATTTTATGTAGAAAAAAAAGTAACTGACCCAATATTCATTAGCTCAGTTTTCATTATAAAGTTTAGCCTAAACTTATATAGCAGATGTTATAACAATAGTACTTGAAACTGATTTCCTAAATGTACTGTACTACACTAAGGTAGGAAATTACTCAGTTATATAACATTTTATTAAATGGTAAATATGCACATATACACATATGTAAAATGCAGCTAGATTTAATCACATTTAGCCAACAGTTCTGGAGAAAGGATTTGATCATCTGTTTACCGTACAAAGAACAAAAAGCATGGCTCTAACTATTTCCTAGGCTAACAGTCGCCTCACACTTCATACCCGGCTGATTCAAGGGATTTTGTCAAACTCCTCCCCAATTACATTTGTCTGTTTTTAAGACTTTTTAGCTGTGATATAGCACAGAAACCCTAAATCCACATGCTTTACTGACAAATGGTTTTCTAAATTCCACCGGGACTCTGTGTTCTGTGTCATAAGACATAGATCAGAAAAACAGATGCACTCTATTTCATCATAGAAGCACACTGGATGATTTTTGGTCTGCTTTGATACTCTGACTTTACCCTCAAAATAAGATAAAACCACTATCAAGGTGTTTCTGTTCCATCTATCACAGAAATTTTCCTTGTTGGCACTCTTAACAAAATCCTTGTAGAGTGCATATACCTCCCTGCCTCACTTTGGCAATCGGCCAGGTTTTTGCTATCAAAAGATAAAACTGACAAATATTCTTTACCCTTTGCAGTTTCAAGCATTCTAATTTTATCAAGGTTAATGCTACTTTATAAATTTTTCCGGGGGTGAAACATAGAAAATAATACTTGCCAGCATTCCAAAAGATCAAAGCACTAAAAGACATATTTATTGGGTAACCACTCAATTGTGAAAATACTAAAGTAAAATGCAATTCGCTAAGATAAGTAAATCCTAGTGTTTTCTGAAATAACAGGTTACATAAAGATATAAGGGTGCACTATTACTGAACTTCCAAATAAAACTTAAATATGTTAATTAAATGTTTCCTATAAATAAAAATGTATAATGACTTAGAATAGCCACAAATAAGGGTAAAATTACCTAAAAAATGAATACATCATCACTATTTAATCACACCAGAAATATCATTACATAAGTAGATAATTACTCCAAATGTTTGAGATATTTAAATTTATGCTCATTTCCATTACAAATCTAATATTCTAAAGTTGGTTACTATAATGTGCTATAATTAAATATTTCTGAAGCAGAATCACCACTGAGTGTCAGAATAAGAACTAAAACAATCACCTTCAGAGAATGAAAAAAATGTTGTTTAATTCGTTAATTTACATTAATAATTAGAAATTCTTTTCTGGTTTAAAATTGAATCCATTGCAACAGATAAAAGTATTTCAGAAACCAGCTTTGTGGTAAAGCAGGTTAAGCCACCTAATGTAATGTTGCCATCCCACATGGGTACTGTTCGAGTCCCAGCTGCTCCACTTCTGATCCAACTCCTTGCTAGTGTGCTTAGTTAAGCATCAGAAGATGGCTCACATGGGACCAGCGTTGTGACACAGCAGGTAACGCCACTGCCTGCAACATAGGCATCCATATGGGCACTGTTTCATGTCCCAATTGCTCCACTTCCAATCTAGCTCCCTGCTAATGTGACTGGGTAAGCAGCAGGCGATGGCACAAGTTACTGGGCCATTACCACCTGCATGGAGACTGGATGGAGTTCCTGGCTCCTGGCTTCAGCCTGGCCTAGCCTCTAATCATTGGGCCATTTGGAGAGTAAACCAGCAGATGGAAGATCTCTCTCTCTCTCTCTCTCTTTTTACCCCCATCCCCTTCTCTCTGTCTCTCAAATAAATAATTTTTTAAAAAAAAGCATTTTCATAGTTCACCATGGAATATTTGCAATTAAACTGTACAACTTGGTTCATTTTTGTGCAGCATTCAAAAGAAATTATTTTTCTAAAAGAGAAGTTTTACTATTATCTCCTCAACAGACATTTATGGGTTCAGTTCCTTGCTCCATCAATTACTAGCTCTGTGTTAAATTTTCTGTGCCATTGCTTCCTTCTATGCATATTATGACTAAGAGTTATCTCAAAATTGGTTTTAAAAATTAAATAAGGGGCCAGCACTGTGACACAGAAGGCTAAGCCTCCACCTTGAGTGCTGGCATCCTATATGGACATCGGTTCAAGTCCTAGCTGCTCCAATTCCAATCTAGCTGCTTACTAATGCACCTGGGAAAGCAGTGAAAGATGGCCCAAGTACATGGGCACCTGCATTCATGAGGGAGACCCAGAAGAAACTCTTGGCTCCCTGCTTTAAATAGCCCAGCTCCAGCTATTGCAGCCATTTGCAGAGTGACCCAGCGAATGGAAGATTCTCATTCATTCATTAATTCATTCTCTCTCTCTCTCTCTCCTCTATCTGTGCCTTTCAAATAAATAAATTTAAAAAAAAATTAAATGAGATACCATCTGTAAATTACTTAACAGAATGCTAAAAAATAAATCCTAGCTACTTTTATCCAATACAAGGACAAATGCTAACAAAATACACTTTTTTTTTTTAATGGTGAAGCATAATTTATTTTGTAAAGATATGTTTATTATAAATGGGGAAAAGAGTACATCTGAGTATTAAGGTTACTTAATGACTGTAGAGAGACAATTAGTGTCATCAGGACCTATTGCTTCCCTGTGATTAGACTCACATGACCAGTGATGTTTGACTTCCCATTGCATCATGCCAAACACATTTCAATGTTTACCGTTCCTTCTGGTACTAGGTATACATAATTAAGATGCCAAATTTCAACTTTAATCTGTAAGCTCTAACCTGTTAACATACAGAAATTTATATGGAACATTTTTTAGTAAATTAACGCCACTGTAATAAATTGGAATTTAAAAATGTCCATTTATCCCTCCTCAGGAGATGTGTCACATCCACCTTTGATTCCTGTCAAGGAGTTCACTGTTTTTCTTTTTTACAGACCCTTTTGCCTCTACCAATGATATCTTGCTAAACCTGTCTTCAGCTCAATTACTTTAGAATCTGCTCATGGAGTCTTCCATTCCTTTCTGGAACCAAGGAAAATTTGAAGTTCTGGCTCCAGATTTCTATTGTTCCTATTATATTTCACATGTTGTTCACACCACACATAGCTGTGGGCCCAGACCTATCTGCATGGTTGTGACTTTAGCATTCAGATGGCGAATGAATGCAGATCTTCTCTGGGCTCCCCCACAGCAGCTCAATCATCGTACCCTATCCTCCCTCTGCCATGGAATTCATCTGGGGCAAAAGTAATCGAATCCAATTATTTGGGGGTGGGCATTGTAGCATAGCAGGTGAAGCTGCTGCATGTGACGCCAGCATCCCACATGGGCACTGGCTAGAGTCTCGGATGCTTCACTCCTGTCCCACCTCCCTGCCAATGGCCTGGAAAAGCAGCAGAAGGTAGCCCAAGCGCCTGAGCTGCTGCAACCACGAGACCCACAGAGGCTCCTAATTTATGGTTTTACTTATTTATTTGAAGACAGAGTTACGGGGAGAGGGGGGCTGCGGAGAGAGACCTTCCATCCTCTGGTTCACTTTCCAGATGGCTAAAACAGCCAGAGCTGGGGCGTCCTGAAGCCAGGAACCAGGAGTTTCTTCTGGGTCTCCTACATGGGTGCAGGAGCCCAAGTACTTGAGCCATCATCCACTGTTTTCCCAGGTTCATTGTCAGGGAGCTGGATCAGAAGTGGAGCAGCCAGGACCCGAACCAATGCCCATATGCGACACTGGTGCTGTTAAGTAGTAGCTTTACCAGCTATGCCACAGTGCTGGCCCCAAATAATAAATAAATCCTTTCTAAAAAATAGATTTAATTATTTGTCTCTCTTCCTTCTGAAAGTATTCTGGGAGCACAGGAGGGAGAGGAGGAGTGGGGTCTGGAGAAAGAACACATCACATTAGCAGAATCAAGCAGCAGGGAACATTAGTAAATGACCTCTACACTGGAAGCTTATAAGTTTAGAAAGAACTCCCTCTATAGTTAAATATAAAACAAATCATGGAGCAGGTGTAAGTCATAGGATAATACAATTACTTATTTAGATTATGTTTAGCAGAGGAAATTCTTTACTAAAAGACAGATTCTTATCTACTGGCAAAAATCAACTCAGTCATTATAGATTTTATGTGGCATAAGCATTAAAAACTGAATATAATTTATAAAATTCCAAATAATTTACATTTCCTTGAAAATTCTACTTTTCAGGCTTAAATGTACATTTTGGATGAAAATTTAAACTTAATTTAAGTATGGCACATCAATAGACTCTAAGCCAGTCTCGGCTGACTACAGTGAAGTAAAGAAGAAAGAGATTGACAAGTGTATCACTCAGAAGTGGATTCAATAGTTCAACAACCTTGAAGATCTATCTGGTCTTTCTATTGCATTTCACAATTAAAAGTTTAAAAAATAAAAAATCTTCCTAGACTTAAACTTCGATGAAAAGGAAAAGAAAAGCATGGGAAATGTTGATTAAGATGAAAAGTGAAGACAGCCTAAGGAAAATTTCTTGTAAGCATTACCTTTTTACAAAAAGCAAGACAAACAAATGGGAAGCCAGGGCAAAGGGACAAAAAAGAAATCAAAACCAAAATTCTCAGATACCCTCTAATGATAAGGAACTTAAATACTGCAACAAAAAGAAAGAAGGAAACCCAGAAAAATCATATACATTGATATTCAGGCTACCATGAAAAATATTATTTCAAACAATTTTTAAAAGGCAGTTTTGTAGGCTTATTGATTTCTTTTATACATTTCAAGGTAAAATAGTTACTTTGTAGTTGACTCAATAATATAACAAAGATCTCTCAGGAATCTGGATTTAACAAGAATCTTCTGTATTTTTGAAAGAAAACCATAAGACAAGTTAAAGTTCAAAAGTAACTGGAGCAAATGGTATGCAAGTACATGTGCTTAACATGCAATCTACTTATGCAATAATCCCATTTTTCTTCCAGAGCATAAGTCAATAAATCGTTCCTACTGCACTATAATTCTGAGGTCATGGCCAAAGATGTTTATTAGTGTAATTACAATGTAGAAATAATACCATTAAGCCTCCAGTTCCAGGTTTCATAAATTAATAGAAATAGAAGATTTAGAAAGTGTCAAGTGTGTTTTAAGTATCAGACACTAAAATAATTCCTAGGATAGCTCTGTTCTTTTATATGATCTTTTAGCTTTGTTTCCATTGGATCTTTCACCTTGCTATAACTTTTTTAAAGTACTTGCAAACTGAAGTTTTGTGATTAGAAAAATTAATATATGATCTTAGGAAAAGAGGAAGAGCCAAAATTGTCAAACATCTGAAAAGAACTCATTTATAATATAATGAATCACCCAACTTTTACTTTATACACCCAACAGTTACTTTAAAGGAATTCCTCAACAAGGTCTCAGCATTCAATGTTTAAACACTTAAGATTTTACCCAGCTCTTACATAATGTTTGAAACCTATCCCTACACAAGAATAAATATGCACAAAACCAATAGATTCTTGATTGTCCTCCAACATGCAAAGGCTTTGCTTTTTATGTCCAATAATGAACAAAGAATAGAACTTCAAAGAAAAAAAAGTTTTCCTGCCTCTTTTTTGACACTATGTCAAAGAATTTGGGTACACTGGGACTGACACTGTGGTACAGCAGCCTAAGCGGCTGCAGGGCCAGCACCCCATATGGGAGTCCTATCTGCTCTACTTCTGACCCAGTTTCTGCTATTGCACCTGGGAATACAGCGGAGGATGGCCCAAGTGCTTGGGCCCCTGCATCCACATGGGAGATCCAGAAGGAACTCCTGGCTCCAGACCAGTCCAGCTCAAGCTATTGAGGCCATCTGGGGAGTGAACCAGTAGATGGAAGACCTCTCTCTCCCTCTCTGTAGCTCTTTCAAATAAACCTTAAAAAAAAAAAATGGCTACATTATTGTACATGAGAAAGAGAACTACATTACATGACAATATCTAATTCTCAATGTCTAAATTTTCTATGTTGGGGGATTTTATTGCCATTAGAATTGACTAACAAGACCAGGAAGCTTTAGGGAGTTTTGTTTTTTAATGTGCTTTCCTTCTAATGGGCAGCAAACAATAGTACAGAACTTAGAAAACAAAAATCTTGCTTCCTTTTGCCACTGAAATAATATATAATGTGATACTGTAGAAGCTGTTGATGAGCTTCCGCTGGTTATGGCATAACTGAAATGTTGAAGGCCGACATAAATCTCAACAGACCATCTAGCTCTGATGGATCTTCCACATCTTGATTTCTTAGAACTTCTTACCACCATAGAAATAAGCAACAAAAACACTTTCATGTTAGAATATTCCGTTTAAATTAAATATTTAATTCATGCCACAGTAACTGTTGAAAATACTAAAAATATACCAAACAGTATTCCAACACAGGTTTTTCTGGGTACTGCCAGTTGTACCACTGCTTGAGGACTACTGATGTAATGAATCTCAAAAAGACTTTATGAACACCAGCTCCTCTACCAAAGAGGACAGATTAAAACAGTTTCCTTAATAACCCTCAGAAGCAAACTTCCTTATCAATATTTGTTGCCATTATGACACATGGTTTTTCATTTATAACATGAATGCCTTGCATAGAAAGTTTTACAGCATACTCTCACTGTAAAGAAAGAAAACACATGGTAAGAAGACTTAACACACTTTGAATTTTAGATAGTTTAGGCCTTGAAATTACTATCACATACTCCTGTTTTTCCAATCCCAAATCTCCTAGCATTCTTCACATCTCTCTCTTACCATTTTTGTGGATTTTCAGAATCATGACTTTCATTTTAGACATACTTAAGAGGTCCTAATTTCAGAGCCAGGACTATGATGCAGAGGGTTAAGCCACCACCTGCAATGCCGGCATCCCATATGGGTGCCAGTTGCTCCACTTCCAATCCAGCTCCCTGCTAATGTGCCTGGGAAAGCAGTGGAAGATGGCCTAAGTCCCTAGGCCCCTGTGCCCACATGAGAGACCCAGAAGAAGCTCCTGACTCCTGACTTCCCTTTGGCCCAGCCCTAACTGTTGCAGCCACTTTGGAAGTAAATCAGCAGATGGAAAATCTTCCCCCTCACCCCGAAACTGTGTCTTTCAAATAAATAAATCTTTATAAAAATAAAAAAGGTCCTAATTTCCTTCAACTTTACTTAACCATAGTATTCTTTCAGGTTACTGTGTATCCTCATTTCATTACATCTTTGCTAATTCCTCAAAGGTAAAAATCTACACCTACTACTTTCAGTCTCTATCTACATATTAGATGGAGTAAAAAAGCAGAGATTTTAAATTCCCTTTCTAACGTTTAATAGCTATTGGAATTTGGCCAAATTACTACCATCCCTGATTTTTAATTTTTTAGCCATAAAAGAAAATTATAATTGTACAGCTAATGATGTGGGTTGCTGAAAAAACTGAATGCAACATATGTGAAGTATCTATCAGAGAGCCAGACATATGGGAAACACCCAATAAACAATATTTGCCATTCTTTGCCATGTGAAATCTGGCCTATAGACCCACAATTTTCCTAGCACAGATAGGACTCATTATTTCAGTGTACAGTTACCAATTTCTTCTATACATCAATGAATAAGAAGAATATCCACATAGAAACTAAGGACATACAAACCTTGGTAATTATTTTTTACAATCTATATAAGCTAATTGTCAGATCTATTTTTCACAAAGGAAAACATTACAGAGAAAAACAGATTCAATGTAAAACCCAATTCTCTGACAACCTATAGGCTTTACAAATAATAGGCTTCTGTAGCACTCTCTGCCTCCACCACAGTGTTCTGTATGAGTATTCTGGATAACACTTAGGAATCCTCGTAACTGTTTCTCCCAACGAAAGATAAGATACACTTGGTCACAGGAAAAGCTATCTGCTGAATAAAACCTATGTTGGAAAATTATCTCCTTTTAAAGCGTTACTACATATATTTTAAACAAAGTCTTCAACCTAGAGTCAAACTAATCCCACAATATTTCTGGCATTTGCCATCACTGAATAGTCAATGAAATTCTTCACAGATGACTTTCCTAGGTGCTCTTCTGAAACTCTTTATCCTTCTGCCTCCCAATCTCAGAACTTTCCTACATTTGTATGCTTCTTCTGGCTTTGAATATATCTTAACTACTTTTTTAAAAAAGATTTATTTATTTGAAAGGTGGGGTTACAGAGAGGGAGAGGCAGAGAGAGCGAGCCTCCAACTGCTCCAACTCACTCCCCAAATGACCACAATGGCCGAACCTGGAATGATCTGAAACCCGGAGACAGGAGCTTCTTTGGGGTCTCCCACGCTGGTGCGGGGTCCAAGCACTTGGGCCATCTTCTACTGCTTTCCCAGGCCATAACAGAGAGCTGGATCAGAAATGGAGCACCTGGGTCCCAAACTGGCACCCATATGGGATGCCAGCAAGGCAGGCAGCAGCTTTACCTTCTCCACCACAGCGCCAGGTCCATCAACTACTTAAAAGAAAAAAAAAAAAAAAAGATTTATTTATTTGAAAGTCAGAGTTACATAGAGAAAGAGAGAGAAGAGGAGTCAGAAAGAGAGATCTTCCATCCACTGGTTCACACTTCCAAATTGCCACAATGGCCAAGGCTGGGTCAGGCTGAAGCCAAGAGCCTGTAACCCCATCTGTGTCTCCCCTTGGGTGGCAGGGACCCAAGCATATGGTCCATCCTCTGCTACTTTCCCAGGCACATCAGCAGGGAGCTGGATCAGAAACAGAACAGATGGGACTCCAAACCACTGCTCATATAGGATGAGCAGGCGTCATAGGCAGTGGCTTAACCTGCCACACTACAACAACACTCTCTCAACTATTTTTTAAAGTTATTACATTTTACAACAACCAACAACACATCTCCTCACTCAAAAGTCATGACATACAGATAGGTAAGTAGACAGATCAATCAGATACTTGGAAAAATCTGAACCAGAACTGAATGAGTTATCTCAGGGAGAAACACAGAACTAGTTGTGGTGTTAAAGAGCCAAGACAAGCATCTGGAGTCACCCAGCCTAATAGCAAGTTCACAAGTCCATTCAACCTAAAGAAACGCTAATCATTCACCAGACCTTGTGTGTATACAAATAACTTCTAATTCACTATTCTATTTCTTCATTCTTTTTTTTTTTTTTTTTGAAGCATTGTGAAGCTCTTTCTTCATTTTTAAATATGAATGACCAAACAAAGCTTTTCATAAATTTCTTGAAAGCCTTTATTTCAGTTACTAGGGCTATATAATAAATCACCCTAAAATTTAGTGGTGTCAAACTACTGTTTATTAGGCTCATAATTCTGTAAATTGGGAAACAAGACAGGGTACATTAGGAATCGCTACCTTCTCATCTGGATATCTAGATATCTATAGTTTCAGCTGAAGGCTGGAGTGTGAAATTATATGAAGATTTACTCACACATGTCCATAAGTTGATGCTAACTTTTTGTATGAGACTTTAGCTGGGCTGTTAGCTGAATACATCCCTCCACAGTTCACCAGGTGAACTGGGACTCCTCAGAGAAGGATGGCTGGATTCTAAGAAGCAGGGATGGGGAAAGGGAGACAGGGATATGAATGAAGCAGAAGTCACATTATATTATGCACTATCAAAAATCACACAGTGTTACTTCACTAAGGTCCACCCATCGAAAAAGAGGGGGAACTAGACTCCACATCTTAATACAGATGTGGCAAGATACTGGAAGCACTGTGAGACTGGAAATATTTATATGGCCATTTTTAGAAAATATAATCTTCCACAGCCTCCAAGATGAAAGAAAAGAATCAATAGAAATAAATGGAAAAAATACATAAAGTCTCAAAACAAAGAGAATTCAAGGAACTGATGAACACTTTAATTATCATTTGTTAAACACACATTTAAAAACCACAACTTAATGTATTTTAAAGGGATGCTATGAAAAGAGAACAAGAAATTAAAAGAAATTCTTAGAAATTAAAATGTCACTAGCAATGCAAAACACTTCAATCGAAAGACTGAAGGGAAACTTACAGAATTTACCAGAACCTAAAACAAAAAGATAGAAAATATAATAGGCATTGAGGACTGGCCAGGATGCTCAACTTCTGACAGATCAACAGGTATTCCAAAAAGAGAGAGGAAACAAAAAAGGAGAAAATGAGATCGAATTCTGAAGAGTCTATTCAGTATTACTTCACAACATAAAAATATTCAGCTTCAGCTTCCATAGGTTTAGCATCTACCTCATTTTGGTGCTCTCCAGCCACCAATGTTGAACTCAACTTCCAAGTACTCAATTACTCTCATTTCAAGTAAATAATTTTATAGCTAAGTCTAGATTAAGACACTTGCAGAATTACTCCAATTTATACTTCTAAATATTCAAACTGATTTTCTTTCTGTGATTTGATGTGTACTATTTTGTAGCTGGATATTGAACAGGAAGTTCTGGGATTCTATTGAACAGCAAGGTAACTACAGTTAATTTTAATGTACTTGAATATTTTTCTATTAAAAAACAGGAGATAGAGCTTTTGACACTTTCATTATAAATAAACATTAAATACTTGAAAAGTAAATATATTTGTGTACATGTAATGAAACTTCACATAGTATGCCACAAATGTACACAATTTCAATTATGTCTGTTAAAATTTTGTAAGAAAAAATACTGGGGGAAAAATTCTCATAGATAGAATATAAAATGCCCAAACTCTGGGAAAAAATCCTGTATTGGAAATACAAAGGGCTATGATATTGGACAGATTCTAATTGCAAATTCTGGCTCTACAACCTACTAGCATGTGACTTTGGATAAATTTATTAATAACTGTGATCTTTAGTTCATTCTCAATTTATAATTTATATGTTATTTATTATGTGTTCTTTTCCAGGAAATCGTGAAGAGCACAGAGAACATATGTAAGGGATCTAACTCAAGTGCTTACATCATTAGCATGATTCAAGGTCCTTTTGGGAATCCAAAGATGTAAAAGTCACATTTCAACTCTTTTCACATCATCAAAGAAACCTTCTCTTCTAGGATGCCTGATGTACTCACTGCCTGAACTCATCTATTCCTTTTCTATATTTTTGGTTATCAATAATGTGGTTGATATTTTTCAGGCAAGAGGCTTTAGCAATCTGAATTCTGCAAACACAAGGCAAATCAATAGGTTCTATTTCTAACAGCATGGAATGGAAGAGTATTCTCATCCAAGATTTGGTCAAAGATGGAGGAAAAGGAAAAGCTGAAGTTGATCCTCTCTTCTTTTCTGCTTTGATATCACAAGGGGTACCTTAGGAGAGTTAGTAGAAGAAAAGCAAACTCCCTACATCTCTTCAATTAATATTACTTTTCCAAGTATTGTGTATATATTGTATATACTGTGTATATATTATGTTTTATATATATATATATATATATATATATATATATATATATATGTTTAACCATTCTCAAGTCTGAGAACACTTTTCTAGTACAAGGCGGCAGGTGAGTGGAAGTTGCATCATTCATCATAATTCTGTTTTTCAAACTTTTTTTTTAAACATTTCATTTATTTATTTGAAAGGCAGAGAACAGAGAGACAGAGCGAGAAGGAGATATTCCATCCATTGGTTCACTCCCAAAATGGCCACAACAGCCAGAGCTGGGCCAATCCAAAGCCAGGAGCCAGGAGCTTCTTCCAGGTCTCCCACGTCGGTGGCAGGGGCCCAAGCATTTGAGCCATCTTCCACCACTTTCCCAGGAACCTTAGCAGAGAGCTGGATGAGAAGTGAAGCAGCTGGGACTCAAACTGGCACCCAAATGGGATGCTGGCACAGCAAGTGGCAGCTTTACTCGCTATACCAAGCAGCAGCCCCAGAATAATTTTAATAGTAAACTGGTCTGAGGCCTTAGGGCCATGTAGATAATGACTATCTTGCACTAGTACTGTAAACCATGTTGGAGTCCAGGCAGCATTTTGATAAACAGGTTCTGTCAGAGTACATTAACAGGGACCATTCTAACTAAAGTATCATGATAAATCTAGGGACACACAGTAATAAAGGATTAGTATGAAAGATAACAAATTATACATAGATAGTTATTTACTTAAAAAGTTCACATGACAAAACTCAGCTAGTGTCCTGCTTGAACATTGCTCTGCTTAGCTAGTTTAATAAAAGGTGTTTCTTAATGACAAGGATTTCTGTGAAGTACACAATTCTAATTGTGATTTACCTAAAAGATAGGCTTTGTAAATTTAGACAGATCATGTGAACCAAAGTACTTGCCACCACCTGGGGGCAGCATACCACCAACTGTTGGAAGCAACCTAAAGGCAAAGAGTCAACAGAAGACTGAACACACACATGACAAAGACCACACCCAAAATATGTCAGACAGTGTTTCCAACAATACACATACATATTTATAATATACATATGTACACACATATAAAATGTAGGTTTGAAATTAATATTATACACTTATATGTAAAATTATACTGTAAATTCCATGAAATATAAATGTATATAATATGTAATTATATAGTATATACATATGTATATAACTTACTGTATATACATGAATGTGATTTAAAAATTGAACAACCAATAGCTCATCTTGTTTTCATTTGCTAAAATGAGAACACTGCCCATAAACTATATGATTTCTTCTTGTAAATCTCAGAATAGAATATTCTCTACTATGTAGCCTGACTGATTCAGACCATGTTAGAGACTGATAGCAGAAAACCAGATTCATTGCTATTAAGTTTTCTTCAAGTGGGAAAAATATGGCAAGTTAACAGGAATATGTATATTTTCAAGTCTAGAAATGTCTGTTCTAAAAGTGATGTAAGAATGACTGTTAAAAGGCAAATAATTTTACACCCTGTAATGAATATATTCTTACAATGAACAAAGGAAACAGTGAATTTATAAACTTCCTCTTTAAATAGGCATAAAGAATTTATCTTAGAACATAAAATATTAAAATCTACTGCTATCACAGTTATAATTTTTCAAAGATAATGTGCTTTTAGGTCCATTTTTAAAGTTTTTAAAGATGAAAACTTGTACATTTATATGAGATACCGTGTAGTATTTCATGTCTACAGCATAAACTAATCAAATCAGGCAACCAGCATGTACATTTCCTTATGTTTTCTTTATGTTTTGAGACTACCAGTTCCTCTCTTCTGTCTTTATACAGTATAAATACATTATTGTGAACTATAGTCACTCCACAGCGCTATGGAACGCTAGAACCTGTAACTTCTGTCTAACTCTGTTTTGGTCCCTGTTATCCAACCTATCTCTATTCACCCTTCCTCCACTCTTCCCAGTTTTCTGAAGAAATTCCATAATGTTCTCCATAATTATTATACTGATTACATTCCCATTCACAGTATATAAAAGCTCCCTCTTTCACATAGCCCTCACCAGCCTTTATTTATTTTTTTTATAACTTTCGGTAATAGCCATCCTAACTGGAGTGAGATGTCATCTCATTGTGATATTGATCAAAATTTTCTGATACCTAGTGACACTGAGAATTTCTCCATATATTTGTTGGTCATCTGCATTTCCTTAAGTGATACGTCTATTCAGATCCTCTACCCATATCCTAACTCAACTGTTTTTAGTTTTTGTTGTTGAGTTTTTGAATTCCTTTTATATTCTGAATGTTAATCCATTTTCAGATTAATAGTTTGCAAATACACTCCCATTATATTGGTTATCACTTCACTGTTTGCTGTGTAGCAACTTTGATATAATCATATTTCTCTATTTTTGTTTTTGTTGTCTGTGCTTTCAGAGACTTATTCAAAAAAAATCATTTCCTATATTGATATATGAAGCATTTCCCTCATGTGTTTTTCTGGCAGCCTCATAATCTCTGGACTTATATTTAGGTTTTGATCCACTTGGAGTTGATTTTTGTATAGGGTGAGAAATAGGGAGAGGAAAGCAGTTGTCTGGTTTCAACATTCTATATATATGGATATCCAGTTTTTTCAGCATCATTTATTAGAGATTGACTTTGCATGATTTTGGTGCCATGGTTGAGAATCAGTTGGATGAAGATATGTGGGCTCACTTCAGGAGCCTCTAATCTGTTCCTCTGATTTGTAAATCTGTTCTTAAGCCAGTACCATGCTGCTCTGGTTACTACAGTTCTATATAATGTCTTGAAATTAGGCATTTTTAAGCCTCCAACTTTGTTGTTTTTGTTCAAGATTGCTTGGCTTTTCGGGGTCTCCATGATTTCATGTGAATTTTAGTACTTTTATTCTGATTATGTGAAGAATTTAAATGGCATTTTGGTAAGAATTGCATTGAATCTGTAAATCACTTTGAGTAGGATGGAAATTATCACAATATTGACTCTTTCAATCCCATAACATCTGAGATCTTTCGATTTTTGTGTGTCATCCTCAATTTCTTTCACTAGTGTTTGCAAAAGTCTTTCACATCCTGGATTAAATTATTGCAAGGCACTTCATTGTGGCTACCATGCATAAAATTATTCTTATAATTTCTTTCTCAGCTAGTTCAATATTCGTGTATAAAAATGTTACAGATTTTGGGGGCCGGCGCTGTGGTGCAGCAGGTTAACACCCTGACCTGAATGCCGGCATCCCATATTGGCATCAGTTCAAGATCAAGCTGCTCTACTTCCCATCCAGCTCTCTGCTGTGGCCTGGGAAAGCAGTAGAAGATGGCCCAAGTCCTTGGGCCCCTGCACCCACGTGGGAGAACCGGAAGAAGCTCCTGGCTCTTGGCTTCAGATCGGCACAGTTCTGGCCATTGCGGCCAATTAGGGAGTGAACCATCGGATGGAAGACCTCTCTCTCTCGCTAGCTCTCTCTCTCTGCCTCTGCCCTGTGTAACTCTGACTTTCATATAAATAAATAAATCTTTAAAAAAAGTTACAGATTTTTGCATGTTAATTCCGTATCAAACAATTTTACTGATTTTGTTCTTGTAGTCTTTTGCTGGAATATTTATGCCTTTCTATTTTTTAATCTTGTCATCTTCAGATAGAAATAATTTAATTTATTTCTTTCCATTTTATATGTCTTTTATTTCTTTCTCTTCTACAACTGCTCTAGCTAAATTTATAACAATTAAGACTGAAGAGAGTGAATATTCTTATCTGGTTCCAGATGTTAGAGGGAATGCTTTCAGCTTTTCCCCATTAATATGAAGTTAGCAGTTGTTTTTCATATACAGCCTTAATTATATTGAGCTATGTCCCTTCTATTCCTAACTTGTTCAATGTTTTAATCGTGAATGGATACTGAATTTTATCAAATGTTTTTTTCTGCATGCATCTATTGAGATAATCATATTATTTGTACTTTTCTATTGATGTTATATATTACATTTATTGATTTATATTTGATAAATCCCACTTGGTCACAGAAAATGATCCTTTGATGTGTTATTGGATTCAATGTGAAAATCAACTTGCAAGTATTTTATTGAGAACTTTTGCATCCATGTTCATCAGGGGTGTTGGTAGACAGTTTAGTTTTTTTGTTGTGTCTTCCTCTGGTTCTGAAATCAAAGTAATGCTGGCCTTATAGAATGGAAAGGCATCCTCTCTTTCAACATCTTTTTAAATTCATTGAGAAGAACTGATGTTATTTCTTCCTTAAAAGTTTGGTAGAAGTCAAGAGTGAAGTCATTTGGTCCTGGGCTTTTCTCTGTAAGGAAACTTTTGATTACCAAATTCAATCTCATTACTCACTCAGGTTTTCTATGTCTTTGTGTGCCAATTTTTTTTTTTTTTTTTTGACAGGCAGAGTGGACAGTGAAAGAAAGAGACAGAGAGAAAGGTCTTCCTTTGCCGTTGGTTCACCCTCCAATGGCCGCCGCGCTGCGGCTGGCGCACCGTGCTGATCCGAAGCCAGGAGCCAGGTACTTATCCTGGTCTCCCATGGGGTACAGGGCCCAAGTACTTGGGCCATCCTCCACTGCACTCCCTGTTCATGGCAGAGAGCTGGCCTGGAAGAAGGGCAACCGGGACAGAATCTGGCACCCCGACTGGGACTAGAACCTGGTGTGCCGGCGCCACAAGGTGGAGGATTAGCCTAGTGAGCCACGGTGCAGGCCGCCAATTTTTTTTAAAGATTTATTTTATTTATTTGAAAGAGTTAGAGAGAGAGGTAGAACCAGAGAGAGAGGTCTTCCATCTGTTGGTTCACTCCCCAGATGGCCACAATGGCCAGAACAGAGCTGATCTGAAGCCAGGAGCCAGGAGTTTCTTCCATGTCTCCCACATGGGTGTAGGGGCCCAAGGACTTGGGCCATCTTCTACTGCTTTCTCAGGCTATAGAGAGAACTGGATCGGAAGTGGAACAGCTGGGACTCAAACTAGCATCCTATATGGATGCCAGCGCTTCAGGCCAGGGCTTTAACCCACTATGCCACAGCGCTGGCCCCAGTGTGCCAATTTTAGTAAGTTATACTTGTGCAGAAATGCATGAATTTCTCTCAAATTTTCTAAGTTATTGATCTAGAGTTGTTCATAATCGTCCCTAATGCTCCTTTGTGTTTCTGTGGCTTCATTTGTGATTTTGAGGCCTCTCAAAATAGCAACTCTCACTTGCTTCTGGTTTTCATTTGCATGGAATATCCTTTTCTTTTCCTTTCAGTCTCTGTGTATCTGTACTGGTGAAGGGGATTTCTTATAGACAGCATTTTGTTGGGTCTTGTTTTTTAAATCCATTTAACCAGTCGGAGAGAAACAGACAGAGATCTTCCTTCCACTGACTCAATTCCCCAAGGTTGCAAAGACTGAGCCAGGGTGAAGTCAGGAGCCAGGAACTCTATTCAGGTTTCTCACATGGACAGCAAGGGCCAAGCACCAAGGCCACACTCCACTGCCTTCTCAGGCATACCAGCAGGGAGCTGGACTGGAAGTGCAGCAGCAGGGACAAGAATCAGTGTTTATATGAGATTCTGGGGTTGCAAGCAGTGGCCCAACCTGCTTTGCCAAAACACCAGCCACTAGTCCGTATCTTTTGATTGGAGAATTTAGTCTATTTACATTCAGAGTTACTGTTGACAAATAATGATTTGGTCCCATCATTTTTAAAAAATTTTCTTGTTTATTCTGAATATCCTTTGTTGCTTCTCTATTGCATTTTATACTTTTAGATGTTTTGATGATTATTATCTTTGTTTTGCTTCTGTATACAGGACTTCTTTAATATCTTTTTAAGCCTGGCCTGGCAGTAATGAATTCTCTTAGTTGCTGCCTCTTTTGGAAAATCTTTATTTCTCCTGCATTTATGAAGGATAGCTTTGCAGGATAGAGTATTCTTGGTTGACAAGTTGTTTTCCTTCGAAACTTAGAATGTAACATTCCTACCCATCCTGGCTTGTAAAGTTTCTGATGAGAAATCTGTTAGTATACTGTGGATTATTTGATACTTTTCTCTTACAGATGTTAGACTTACATGTGTTATATTTTCGAGAGTGACTATAATGTGTCATGGTAAAGATTTGTAAAAATTTATTTGAGAGACAGAAAGACCAAACGAGAGTGACAGACAGAAAGTTCCCACCTCTTGGTCCACCATCAGCCCAAAATAGCCTGATCAGGGCCAGGGCTGAAGCCAAATGTAAGAGATCCAAACTCCCATGTGGGCAGCAGGGATTCAAACACCCAAGCCACTACCTGCTGCCTACAAGGGTCTCTGGCAGGAAAGTCAAACTGGGGGCCAGAGCTGAGGATCAAACCCAGGCACTCTGACATGGGACACAGACATCACAACCAGTACCTCAATTGCCAGGCCAAATACCTACCACCATGGTGAGGATACTTCTAATCATGTGTATTTGGGGTCCTGTCTGTCTCCTAAACTCGGATATCCACATCCTTCTTGATTGGGGATGTTTTCAGCTATTTTTTTAATATGTTTTCTGTTGCTTTACTCCTCTTTTTGTTCTTGGGGATGCCACAACGTCAATATTTATTCATTGAATGGTGCCCCAAGGTCTCAGAGGTTGTCTTCATTTATTTTCTTCTTTTTATTTATTTATTTAGCTCATTAGTTAGAATGGAAAACCCTGTCTTTAAGATCAGATGTTCTTTCTTCTACTTGACCTACTCTGTTGTTCTGGCTTTCAACTGCATTTTTGTTTGACTTACTGAGCTCCCATGTCAAGATCGCCAGAAATGAAGATCCTTCTCGAGATCTCTATCTCTGTTGAATTTCTCATTCATGTCATGCATTGTTTTCCCTATTTCATTCATCAGCCTATTTATTCTCTTATATGGAATTTTTTAAGATTCATTTATTTATTTGAAAGTCTAAGTTACACAGAGAGAAGGGGAAACAGACAGAGAGAGAGAAAAAAAGGGAGAAGGAGAGGGAGAGGGAGAGGGAGAGAGAGAGAGAGAGAGAGAGAGAGAACTTTCATCCTCTGATTCTCTCTCCAGATGGCCACAACAGCTGGGACTGGGCCATGCTGAAGCCAGGAACCAGGAACTTCTTCTAGGTCTCCCACAGGGTAGCAGGGGCCCAGATACTTGGGCCATCTTCCACTGTTTTCCCCGGCCATAGCAGAGAGCTGGATCAGAAGTGGAGCAGCTGGGACTCGAACTGGCAACCATATGGGATGCTGGCTTTGAAGGTGGCAGCTTTACTTGTTATGCCACAGCACCAGCCCCAGCTCCAGCTTTCTATACTACAATTTGGCACCCACCTAACTTTCCTTCCCCAAAGTTCAATACCCAGGTTAAGTCACTGCTTGCCACAATGGTCCCTAGCTTGGGCCTGGCCCCACCCCAGGCTGTTGCAGCCATTTACAGAGTGAACCAGCAGATATAAGATCTATCTATCTCTATCTCTCTCTCCCTCTGTCTCTGTAGTTCTGCCTTTCAAATAAATAAATAAATCTTAAAAAAACAAAAATGACCCCATCAGACTGCTAACAGATTGATGGGATGAACAACAAGATAGCAGCAGTGTGAGATGTCAAAATAAACAATGACAGAAATGATGGCTATCCTTTGTTTCCTGTGTCAATCTTTGCCTTCTTACAGCTGCTCTGGCTTTTTATTGCCCATGTTTCAGCCATTAGCAAAGTGGGTATTGAACCTACCCTAAGCATAGCATAGAGTGGTTTCAGTTTGCTGTAGGCTCTGAGTATGATCTGGCATGATGTGGCATAGGTGGCCTCAGAACTGCTCACTCAATCCTTCCCTGATGCCAGGCAGCATAACAGAATAATTACTTTGGGGAAGGAAAGTTAGCTGGATCAGAGTTAGATAAAAGAATTGTTTGGAAGACTTACTCTGAATAAATATTTAATTTTTTTCCCACCAACCAGTCTCCACAAATGTCTAGGCTTTTTCATGGACAGAATTATAAAACTGTGATAATTCAGAGAATTGTATTCAATTTGATAATACAATTTTGAAGCTCTCATCCACTGTCATATCAAAATCTCACCAACCATTAGCATGTATATATTCTTTTAATTAAATTTAATATATATTCTCCACAAAGCCAAGCACTATCCTTTCTACATAGTAAGGATTATACATATAACATATATACACACACATACATATATATATTAATAACCAGAATTTACTTAAGAAAAGTAAACTAGTAGGTAATACATAACCTTACAAAAAATATTTGCTTTACTAATGATCCTACAAATATAACTACATTTTAAATTTTTCTATAAATAATTAATACATCTAGTAAGTTTCAGATGTCACTGAAAGTTATAGGAACTTAATAAATATCTAACTTTATCCAGGAAAAATAAATAAATAATAAAAACTATAGCTATGGTTTTATTCTAATGCTAAATAATTCAGTCATTCTTACTCTCAAACTCCCAAAAGGAAAGACAGCAAAGTGAAAAAATTTCTTTTCATATAAACAATTTTATTTCAGGAAAGTCTTCATGTCATTAAGTTTCTGTATCATTGCTATTATTTGCTAGAAATTCACAAGTTAATGTCATTTCCTAAGTTTTTATTTTTAAGAGTCTAACTTTCTCCTAAACTCCAACTCCAACATAATATTATCTATGGGACTGTGACTTCTAACAGATTATGCAAACATCAAATACACACTAAGTTTTTAAAAAGTGTCATCAATGTATGATTTGTAGAATAACTGGGAGAAATCAATTCACTTTGGGACAATAACATGGACTGTCAGAGGATGAGCCCAGCCCAAGGCTGTTACAGCTCTAGATACCAAAAATATTCTGGGAAATCAATGTGCTATTTGAGATGCTTTGTTTTCCAATATTTCTCTATAACTGGCAGAGTAGACTAACACTAGGAAAATCATTCCTTTCCAAATGAACACCACAAATATAAAGGGGACACAGCATTCTGTGGCCTTCCATTCACTGAAACTGTAAAACACAGGTCCCCAATCTAAATTATCCTAATCTCTTATTTCTCTTTATATGCAAATACAAGCAGTATTCCTATTATTCAATTAAACTTTTTAAAAATTATTGCAGTTGAGCTATGTACCAAAACTAGATCTACTATGACCCCATCAGGAATTCAGCCTCCTTACTCCAAACTGCAATACACATATATTTTTTAAGACTTAATTATTTATTTGAAAGTCAGAGTTAGAGAGAAATTATCCACTCACCGGTTCACTCCCCAGATGGCTGCAATGGCTAGCACTGGGCCGGGCCAAAGCCAGGAGCCAGGAGCTCAGGAGCTTGTTCCAGGTCTCCCACGTGGGTGTCAGGGACCCAAGCACTTGGGCTATCCTCCACTGCTTTTCCCAGCCATTAGCAGGGTGCTGGATCGGAAGTGGATCAGCTGGGACTCAATCAACACTCATATGGGATGCCAGCATCACAGGCAGTTGTTTTCTCTGCTATGCCACAACACTGGCTCCAAAATAGTTTTTACTGACACAAATCTAATACCTATCAGCACATAAAGAGCTAAACAAGTTTTGGCTAGTTTTAATGGAATTGTGTTCATCAATTAAAATGACTAATAGTAAAATCTCTAGCCTATGTTCAAGAACAAAAAGTCAAAATACACAATATTAGCCTACAGATTTATGCATTACTACAGGAAGTTCTTGAGACTGAAGGATCTCTGAAATAAAAGAGTTTAAAGATGCTAGCTAGAAAAAGACCAGGTCCTGGGACAAGTTTCTTCAAACACCCGGAGCAAGGCTAGACAGCAGCTGGGAAAGTATCCACTTAACCTACAGCTTAAGAATATTTTCAAGAAGAGCCGGTGCTGTGGCACAGTGGGTTAAGCAGCCACCTGCAGAGCCAGCATCCCATATGGCCACTGGTTCAAGTCCTGGCTTCAACAGTTCCAATCCAAGTCTCTACTGGTGCTCCTGGGAAAACAGAAGAGGATGGCCCAAGTGCTTGGGCCCATGCACCAATGTGGGAGACCCGGAAGAAGTTCCTGGTTCCTGACTTTGGCCTGGCCAAGCCCTGGCCATGCAGCCATTTGGGGAGTGGACTAGAGGATGGAAGACCCCCACCCCACCCTCTCTCTCTGTCTCTCCTTCTCTCTCCCTGTAACTCTGCCTTTCAAACTAAATAAGACAAATTATAAATTAAAAAAGTATTTTCACAATGAAAATGTGGGAAAGAAACTATTATACTGTTCACACTGAAGCTACACTGACTATAGATAACAGGAGCATGAAGCAAGGAAAGTTTTGGGTTGGGGGTGGTCCATGAGAAGAAGTCATTTTTGCTTCTGGATCAGTCAGGGTTAAGTCTGGAAAGACTGTCTGTAAATAAGCACAGTGGTCCTGGGGGTCATTGTGATGGGATGTTAAGTTTTCAACCCACATTCAGGAGTGTGGAGCAGGCTTCTGCTGTTTTCTCCCACAGATGTTAAATGATTAATCGCCCTTATCTCTCCTGCCACCACCCCCCCACCATCCTTTGGTTCTTGTGATTACATTTAATATATAACATAAATTTTCTTTTATTAATACTTACAAAAATGCATATAAAAGCAGAAAAATGTGTCTGGAAAGAAACACAAACTTATAATACTGATTTTTTCTTTTTATTATTTGACAGATAGAGTTATAGACAGTGAGACAGAGAGAAAGGTCTTCCTTCTGATGGTTCACTCCCCAAGTGGCCGCAATGGCTGCTGCTGCGCCGATCAGAAGCCAGAAGCCAGGTGCTTCCTCGTGGTCTCCCATGCAGGTGCAGGTGCCCAAGCACCTGGGCCATCCTCCACTGCCCTCATGGGCAACAGCAGAGAGCTGGACTGGAAGAGAAGCAGCACCCAAATGGAATGCTGGCACCACAGGCAGAGGATTAACCAAGTGAGCCACCGCACCAGCCCCAATATTGATTATTTCTAGAAGAAAGGAAAGAGAACCCAGCACCCAAATGGAATGCTGGCACCACAGGCAGAGGATTAACCAAGTGAGCCACCGCACCAGCCCCAATATTGATTATTTCTAGAAGAAAGGAACCAATTGGTTGTGGTCAAAAGGAACTTTTATATTAATTAAGGTAGTGGCACAAACATGTTAGTGTTGACAGTTTTGCTCATATAAATTACAAAACTGATGCTCCTGAGTGATGTTTGGCTATCTGCTACTCCTGTGGGTGTGGGTTTTTTTTTTTAAAGATTTATGTATTTATTTGAAAGGCAGAGCTACAGAGAGGGAGAGACAGAGAGAAGCGGGGGGAGAGGGGGAGAGAGGGGGAGAGAGGGGGAGGGGGGGGAGAGAGAGAGAGAGAGAGAGAGAGAGAGAGAGAGAGAGAGAGGTCTTCTATTCGCTGGTTCACTCCCCAATTGGCCGCAATGGCCTGAGCTGCGCTGATCCGAAGCCAGGAGTGTGGACCTTCTTCCAGGTCTCCCTGGGTGCAAGGGCCCAAGGATTTGGGCCATCTTCCACTGCTTTCCTAAGCTATAGCAGAGAGCTGAACGGATGCTGGCACTGAAGGCAGCGGCTTTACCCACTATGCCACCGCGCCAGCCTCCACTGTGGGTCTTGATTCTAAGACCCATACTCCTTTCATCTTGTAGTTTTGTTGTCTTTAACACATTGCTTTCACATTGCTTTTCACAATGTTTTCTGCATTATGCCAGAAAGGTAAAAAGAAACCTCAGTAGTCATTTGTCTATAACAATGATGAAATCCTGCTAGGTAGAATTTACGAAATCTTTCTATTCTGATGGTAAGTTCCTTACCTAATCCTTGATTCTGTAAGAAATACGCTGTCCATTGTTCTCCATAGTCCTTTGCTCTTCCTCTGGGAAGGTCTTCCTTATCCACTATCCTCTGTGGCCACATATGTAACGGATGTTGGAAAGATGTCTTTGTGGCTTAATACAATTTACACATTCCTTTTTTTCCTTTCAAAGGTTTAGGGGATCAAAGGTTGTTTGAGGCTTAATGAGGATAAAGCTGTTTTATTGCAGACTTGTGGTTTCTTTGGCAAACGGTAGCCTCAAAAACTTGATAGGCTTGAAATTTTTTTGCTTCCAGTCTGTGGGTATGCTAATAAACAAAAGATTCTTTCTTGGAGATTGGTTTCCTTGTTTCTATACAATTATGTGTATGTGTATGAAAGTACACAGACGCAATAGGAGATATTCAGCTTAATGGTGGCTCCTTGAAGTCATCTAACCTAACAGCTTTCAGTAGGAAAGCATAGCTCTAATTTGTTGTTTGTCAAGGGTCTAAGTCATAATGGACTCCTTCTATGCTCCAAATTTCTAAACTCTCTCACCCCTTTTATTTATATCGACAAGCCAACTAACTCTTTCCTCAGCTCATTTCTCTCTTATATATGTTGTTCCCAGTCCAATGTCAAAGTCAACACATATTATTATTGATTCTTTCTAACTACTTCACCTAGAACTGTAGGATCAGTATGTATACAATCTGCCTCCTGAACTATCACACATACACTTTATCAAATGTTTTGCCACAGCTTAACGTGAATGTCCAATTTTCCAGCCCTAATATAAATTTCCTTACCACAAACTGCCTGTTTTCTAAGCCAATGCCTCATATTTTAGGTATTGGTTATGTTAACAACCCATTTAAAAGTACCAATTTCTGTATTAGTTCTGGAAGAATTCTACCCACAGGTGGACTCCCTCATTGAAATAACTCCATCTTAATCAGCCTTTCACTTACTTCATTAACAGGGACTACTTACCACCAAACAGAATCTGAGTTCTCTTAAATACCAAAATATGCAATACAGGAATTAAGAAAAAGTAGTTAGTGCAGAGAGACACTGATTGGAACAGCCATTCATGCATCAATCTGTATTATAAGTGGTGGGGAGTCAAGTGAGACACTATGGTGCCTGGTCTTAGAATTATAACAATGTGAAAAGATTCATTAAAGAAGGCAGAAAGAAAACAGTTGTCCATGTGATGCCTCCCCCTGTTCTGTGCAGCACGGTGTGGAGGTAGGTGTCTCCTTCTTGGAGGAGGCAGAAGAGATTAAGCACTAGGTCCAGTATAATCTGCCACAGTGAAACTTAGTGCTAGAAAGAACCCTACAGCTCCTACACTCAGGCTAGTGCCTGCTGACTAAGCTCCTGGAACTACATTAACCTAGTCCCAAGGAGCCTTTAGACACCAACAGGCATCCCACCCCACTACTGGGCACATAAGGTACCCTCACCTCAAACTGCAGAAACTGACAGCCGTCGCATACTTGCAGCTGAGTCCACCACACCCAGAGCGCCTAGTGAACCTGCACAGCCTAAAGGAGCTGTATCCCAACTGGCAGTACAAATTCCAGACCCCTGAAAGCTAGGCCTCCAACCGCCTCTAGACATTGGCAACATTGTTTACAATTGTTACAGTGCCACCTAGAACCAAAGCCAATGCAGCATAACCAGAGGATACACTACCAGCACAAAGTCTTTTAGTATAAAAGCTACCCTTATAAATTGATAGAGGGGACCCACCCACCAGATGCACAAAAATCAACGTAGATACACAAGCATGAAAAACAAAATAACACGATGCCTCCAAATAAACAATAAGTCTAGCAACAGATCACAAAGAAATGGACATTGAAGAACCATGTGACAAAAAGGAAAATCAAATGATTTTAAGGAAATTTAATGAGATTTAAGAGACTACCAACAGACAATTCAATGAAATTAAGAAGAGACAGAAGAGATACAGATCATAAAAAAGAACCAATCACAAATCTTAGAGCTTAATAAATGGAATTCAAAATACAGTTAGTTGAGTCATCAATAGCAGAATTGGGCAGGCAGAAAAAAAGAATTTCTAAGTTTAAAGATGGATCTTTTGAAATAACTCAGTCCCAGTCAGACAAAGGAAAAGAAAGAATGGAAAGAAGGCAGGCAGGCAGGCAGACAGGTTAGCTTCAAGACTTCCAGGAAATCCTGAAGTGAGAAAACATTTGCATTGTGGATGATCTGATCTGAGAAGAGAGGAGAAATGACACAGAAAATGTGCTCAACAAAATAATCGCTGAAAACTTTCCAATCTTGGGAAAGATATGAATACCCTGATCCAGGAAGCCAAAAGGACTGCTAATAGATTTGCCTATAATATCCTGTCCAAGGCATGGTGTAGCCAAACGATCAAAAACACAAGGGAATTCTAAAAACAGCAAGAGAAAATCATCAAATCACTTATAAAGGAATCCTCATTAGCATAACAGGAGACTTCTTGGCAGAAATCTTACAGGATTGGAGACAATGGAATAAAATATTAAAAGTTCTGAAAGGAAAACAAAACAAAACAAAACAAAACAAAACCCAACCAAGAATACTATACCAAGCAAAAGCTATGAAGAAATGGGGGAGAAAGCAAATTGACAAGCAAAAACAAGGAATTCATCACCATTAAACCAGGCTTTAAGAAATGCTTAAAAAGCATTTTAAGAAGTGTTTAAAAAAATCCTACATTGAAAGGAAAGGATGAAAACTGTCATGATGAAAAATGCAAAAGTAACAAATCTTAACAGTACAGCAGATACACAAAAGGCAAAAGAAGAAGAATCTAGTAATTCATATTTTATTTTCACTTTTTTCTGGATTTTATTTGTGATATTTCAATTAAGAGTTTTTTCACCTGTATTAATTAGAACTACAGTTATACATTTGACTTTTCATTCAGCTTTTGTATCAGGGCTGTGTTGTTCTCTTAAAATGAGTTGTGGGGATGATGCTGTGGCATAGTAGGTAAAGCTGCCACCTGTAGTGTTTGCATCCCATATGGGTGCCAGTTCGAGTCCTCACTGCTCCACTTCTGATCCAGCTCTCTGCCATGGCCTGGGAAAGCAGAAGATGGTCCAAGCCCTTGGGCTTCTGCACTCATGTGGGAGATCTGGAAGAAGCTCCTGGCTCCTGGCTTCAGATCTGCCCAGCTCTGGCCATTGCAGCTATTTGGGGAGTGAACCAGCCGATGGAAGACCTCTCTCTCTCTCTCTCCCTCTCTCTCTCCCTCCCTCCCTCCCTCCCTCCCTCTCTGTAACTCTGCCTTTCAAATAAATAAATAAATCTTTTAAAAAATGAGTTGCAAAATATTTGATTTTTCTCTGTTTTCTGAAGGAAACTATTATTGTGCTAGTATTTATCATTTAAGTATTTAGTCACCTCTGGAAGATTTTTTTAAATGAATTTAACTTCCTAAATACATACAGGACTACACAGAAAACTTTTTTCCTAACCAGGTTAGTTTTCTGAATTTCTATTTTTGAAGAAATGTATGCATTTCACACAAGTTGCTAAAACTGTTGGCATAAAATTGTTGAACATCCTTAATAATTTATTATCTCTTGACTTTTCCTTAATCATTTATTATTTGTGTTTTATTAGTTTCTATCAGTCTTGCTAAAGGATAATCACTTTTAAAAATCTTTATAAAGGGGGTCGGCGCCGCGGCTCACTAGGCTAATCCTCCGCCTAGCGGCGCCGGCACACCGGGTTCTAGTCCCGGTCGGGGCGCCGGATTCTGTCCCGGTTGCCCCTCTTCCAGGCCAGCCCTCTGCTGTGGCCAGGGAGTGCAGTGGAGGATGGCCCAGGTGCTTGGGCCCTGCACCCCATGGGAGACCAGGAAAAGCACCTGGCTCCTGGCTCCTGCCATCGGATCAGCGCGGTGCGCCGGCCGCAGCGCGCTGGCCGCGGCGGCCATTGGAGGGTGAACCAACGGCAAAGGAAGACCTTTCTCTCTGTCTCTCTCTCTCACTGTCCACTCTGCCTGTCAAAAAAAAAAAAAAAATCTTTATAAAGGGGACAGAGCTGTGGGGCAGCAGGTCAAGCTGCCATCTACAGTGCCAGCATCCCATGGGCCCAGGTTTGAGTCTCAGCTGTTCCGCTTCTGATCCAGATCCCTGATAATGTGCCTGGAAGGGCAGCAGAACATGATCAAAATCCTTGGGCCCCTGCACCCACATAGGAGACCCACATGAAGCTCCTGGCTCCTGGCTTCAGCTTGGCCCAGTCCCAGCAGTTGCACCCACTGGGGAGTGAACCAGTAGATGGAATAGCTTTCTGTGTCTCCCTTCTCTCTCTCTTTGAAACTCTGACTTGCAAATAAATAAATCTTTAAAAAGAAATCAGTAAAATCTTCATAAAATGATTTGGTTTAGTTAACACACTTACAGTTACATTAGCTATTCATCATACAAATGCTGTTCATTCTAAAACACTTTGGAAATAAAAAAAAAATCAGCCAAAATCACATAACCATTAAATGCCATTAAATTTTGAATGCCATATATTTAAGCCTATGAAAGCTATACTTATTAGTTTCATTACACGCTTTTTAAACTAAAATTCATTTTATGAACATACCATATAATTAAAACATTATGAAAGTATAATATTCTAATTTTATAGTATTACTTCTTTTTCCATATATATTTTAAATATAAATGTGAGACCATATTAAAGTAGACAGATGATGAATTTAAGTTGGAACCATATAATGCAAGTGATGGAGAGAAAACAGAGGAATGAAAGTTTGGATTACACAACATTACAACATAATTCCTGTCCAAGCACAGTGCTGGCAAAAAGTGGGGACACAGAAATAGAATGTGCGGTAGGAAAAAGAACTCTCACCAGCATCATGGCATAGCAGGTAAAGCCACTGCCTGCAACACTGACATTCCATATTGGCATCTGTTCAAGTCCAGGCAACTTCATTTCCAATCCAGCTCCCTGCTGATGTGCCTGGGAAAGCAGTAGAGAATAGGCCAAGTGCCTGGGCCCCTGCCACCCACATGGGAGACTTGGCTGAAGCTCCAGGCTCCTGGCTATGGCCTGGCCTAGCCCTGGCCACTGTGGTCATCTGGGGAGTAAAGCAGCAGATGAAAGATTTCTCTTGAAGATTACTTATTTTATTCAAAAGGCAGAGTTACAGAGAGAGAGGGAGAGGAGAAACAGAGAGACAGAGGTCTTCCATCTTCTGGTTCACTCCCCAAAGGCCACAATGGCCAGGGCTGGGACGATCTGAAGCCAAAGGCCAGGAGCTTCTTCCAGATCTCCCACATGGGTACAAAGGTCCAAGCACTTGGGCCATTCTCCACTGCTTTCCCAGGCCATTACCAGGAAGCTGGATCAGAAGTTAAGCAGGCAGGAATTGAATTAACACCCATGTGGGATGCTGGTGCTGCAAGCAGAAGCTTAACCTACTACGCGCTAGTGCCAGTACTGTTTATACAGAATACAGAAATCTAAAAAATACAGAAATCTAAAAAAACAAAAACAAAAACCCCATTGCTCAATCATGTTGTGTCTAGTTACAAATATGGGGATAGTATCAGTTACTCTTCGTGTTACTTCTTTTTCCCTCTGGTTCCTTCTGTGAAGAACCATAGTAATCCTTAACATTTCTGTTTGAGGCACAGACATCTCCAAGAAATTCAGTAGCTAACTGGACTTCATGTGTTCTCTGTGACAGAGACAAATACAAGGGGAAGCTAAGGGGCCAAGAAGTGATGGCACTAGATATCTTGTTTACTTCTCCAGATCCCAAAAGGCTTTTTGTTCTCTATGATATAGCAATTGATTTATGTGACTCATGGGCTGCAGCTCAATTGTACAGAAGCCCAGCAGGATATCTGAGGGAGGGATGAGAAAAAGGACATTTACTCCCCTTCTATCATCCTGGAGGTTGCATCTGGCCAGTTGTATCTAACAACTAAGGATATAGATGCAGTCATAAAGAGTCCCTGCACAAGGTCCTCCCTCTTCAAGTCTTTGTGACAACTCTGGCACTTACCACTTCATGCCTACAGATAGGTAACCACCCACGATTCCTTTGCCGTACGTATACCTGCATACATTATTATAAACAGCCAGTTAATTACGCCTGCCTTTATTTATTCTATTTAAGTATGCCATCTTTTTCCTGATTCAATAACTATGGAATTTATATAAGGATATACTACAGAATATGGGGAATTAAAAGCAACTCATATTCACGGAGTCCCTATCTGTGTTTTTGCCAGTTATGAGTCTACATCAGTAAAGGAAAAAAATCCATGCTCTTGAGGAGTATACATTACAGTATGTGAGAGAAATAATAAACACATGAACTAATAATACAATTTCAGGTTGTAACCTAAGCTATTAAATACATGCCATGATGAATATGGAGTGTAAATGGATTTATATGCTGGTCAAAAAAGTCCCAAATGAGGGCTCGTCCTGCGAGGCCCACACTGTTGGGATGGTGGGGCAATGGCATCCTTTGACAAGAAGCACTGGTGACAGTTTTGGTGAACATGTCCATTTATTAACAACCAGGCACAAGCTTTTAAAGGCAAGCAAAGTAGAGTAGTTAATTCAGGTAGGACATTAATCCTATAGGATAAAGCAGATACTGGGGCCTCTACCCTTCTCCAATCAGCTTGAAGATCAGGTAGCCTGTGTAGCATTCCAAGCAGTCTTTATGGGAGCTGTTTACCTAGTTGACCTCTCAACAGGAAGTGGGGGTGGGGGAAATGTGCCTGGGGCTCCTGCTGCCTGCCAGCAGTCAGGTCGGGTGTGGCTCTCAGGAACTAGGGTCCTCCCAGGAGATACAGTGTGCCATGCCCTCTTAACTTCTTGCATGGGCTAGGCAGGCAGACTCCCTGCCAGTTACAGGATCACCCACACCCAACCAAGGAGATGACAGGGAAGATGTTGAGAAGGTACAATCAATAATGATGATTACTGGCTAAAAGTGAAAATAAGGGGGAAAAAGTAACCAGATAATCCCAAGATTTATATCTGGATAAACAGAAGAAAGTAGCCACAGCTGACCTTAGAGCGGATGTAAAGTAGGTCTATGCTCTCTGGCAGGAAGTTGGAAACTACAAATGTGTTGTGCCTCTGCTTTTGGTAAATGAAATGTTGTAAAAACACTCAGATACACAAAATACTGTACAAACAGTTACTATAATTTGAATCCAAGCTCACTTGTAGTTAGGAAGAAAAATACACTGGATATATGGCTTTCACTATTATAAACTAGACAATGTCAGGCAAAGAAATGCTGCCTCACAAAACTGTCTCAGAGGTCCAGTAACACTAAATGTACTACAGATCAGGTCAGTATTAAGTCTGTGATTATAAAGTAGTTGAAAGTATGTTATCACAAGAAATAAAAGCAAAAAAAAGAAAGGAAGGAGAAGGGAAGGAGGAAGGATCCATATGTTGTTAGAATTGAATCTTTGAAATACATGAAATCTGTTCTCTTTATAATAGTAATTTTTTTTAACTTTTATTTAATGAATATAAATTTCCAAAGTACGATTTATGGGTTACAATGGCTTCACCCCATACCGTCCCTCCCACCCACAGCCCTCCCCTTTCCCACTCCCTCTCCCCTTCCATTCACATCAAGATTCATTTTCGATTATCTTAATATACAGAAGATCAGCTTAGTATACATTAAGTAAGGATTTCAACAGTTTGCTCCCACACAGAAACATAAAGTGAGGAATAATAGATGATTTTTTTTAAATGATGATGAAATCAGATCAGACCTATTGTCATGTTTAATCCCAGTGAGAGTCAAGTTGGGAGTTGATAATTTTTTTTTTTTTACAGAGGATCAGTTTAGTATGCATTAAGTAAAGATTTCAACAGTTTGCACCCCCATAGAAACACAAAGTGAAATATAATAGTAATTTTTTAAAAATCTGAAGAACATAGTAAGGGAGTGAGGAAAAAAGGAAAACCTTTAACTTATTCTACTATTTTCCATATTTATTTGTCTAATGTTCTCAGTAACAGAGAGGTTTGCTATAGCAAACTATATTTCCTGCCTTCAAAGGATGTTCCCTTTACTTATAAAAGAGTTTTATACAATTCTGAAACTATACAACTAGGTCCATTAGTTCAAGATCAGCAACAGAAAGAACTTGTTTTTCCTAAACCCCCTGGCTCTGAAATATTTCTGCTGAAATGAAAGAAGACTGCAGGGCCGGTGCCATGGCTCAATAGACTAATCCTCCGCCTTGTGACGCCAGCACACCGGGTTCTAGTCCCAGTAGCTCCTCTTCCAGGCCAGCTCTCTGCTGTGGCCAGGGAGTGCAGTGGAGGATGGCCCAAGTGCTTGGGTCCCACACCCACATGGGAGACCAGGAGAAGCACCTGGCTCCTGCCTTCGGATCAGCGCAGTGCACCGGCCACAGCGTGCCGGCCACAGCGCGCCGGCCACGGCGGCCATTGGAGGGTGAACCAACGGCAAAGGAAGACCTTTCTCTCTGTCTCTCTCTCTCACTGTCCACTCTGCCTGTCAAAAAAAAAAAAAGGAAAGAAAGAAGACTGCAGGTAAGTTCTGTTTCCATGCTTTGCAAGTCTGACACAGGCCATAATTACACAATTCACATGATACCTGTCTTCTAGGCCAGTATTCTGCAATAGAACTAGGCTGCCCATACAGGAGTCACTAGCCACATCAAGATAATGAGCACTTGAAATGCGGCTAGTGTGACTAAGGAACTTAATTTTTATCTTATTATTTTTAATTAACAAAATTAAATAGTCATGCATGGCTAGTGGCTGCCACAATGGACAGGGCAGCTCTGTACATCAGCTTCCATTCACATATATTGAAATATCATCCACTGCAAATATACTTAGGCTAATTCTCAGTCGCCTGTCCCTTGCCCATAATTTTTATCCTGTTGTTGTGGTCTGAATGTATGTGTCCTTCCAAAATTCGAACACTTAAATCTCCAAAGTCCTGACATTAAGAGGCAGGGCCTTTGGGAGGTGATGAGATCTTGAGGGTAAAGCCTTCATTGATGGGAAGAGTACCACTACAAAAAAGGCCCCAAAAAGCTGCCTTGACCCTTCCAACATATGAGGACGCAGTAAGAATGTGCCATCTAGGATAAACCAAGCCATCATCAGACACCAAACTGCTGGGGCTGGATCTCAGACTTCACAGCATCCAGAACTGTGATAAATAAATTTCTGTGCTTTATAAACAACCCATTTTATGATCTTTTATTATAGCAGCCCAATAAAACTAATATATATGCCATCATTCTGGGTAAGTTGAAAAATATTGTGGACAGCCTAACTAAAAATCTGACCTCTCAGAGCAGGTGTTGCAGAGCGGTAAGTTAAGCTGTGCTTGGGATGTCCACATCCATCATCAGAGGGCTGGCCTAGGTCTTGGCTACCCCATGCTTCTGATCCAACTCCCTGTTAATGCACTTGGGAGGCAGGAGATGATGGCCCAAGTACGTGGGTTCCTGCCACCCATGTGGGAGACCCATATAGAGTTCCTGGCTCCTAACTTCAGCCTGAATATCCCTGGCTGTTGTAGATATTTGGGAGAGTGAACCAGTGGATGGAAGATATCTCTCTCTGTCTCTCCCTCTGTGTCACTCTATCAAATGAAACATTTTTTTAAAGATTTATTTATTTATTTGAAAGAGTTACACAGAGAGAAAAGGAGAGGCGGGGGGGGGGGGGGTCATCCATGTGCTGGTTCATTCCCCAATTGGCCACAACTGCCAGAGCTGCACCGATCCAAAGCCAGGATCCAGGAGCTTTGCCGGGTCTCCCACATGGGTTCAGGGGCCCAAGGACTTGGGCCACCCTCTACTGCTTTCCCAGGCCATTAGCAGAGAGCTGAATCAGAAGTGGAGCAGCTGGGACTCGAACCGGCGCCCATATGGGATGCCAGCACTACAGGTGGCAGCTTTACCTGCTATGCCACAGAACCAGCCCTGAAAAAAATCTTTTTTTTTAAATCTAACTTCTTCATTTCCTTGACTTCTTCATCTCCCCTGCTCAATTCCATTCCATACTCAAACTTTAGACCCTGTTATATCCTGACTTTTCCTACTTTCAAAACCACTGAAGCACCCTACTCTCTGCAATCAGTCCCTCTGCTCTCTGAAAACAAACAAGTATTCTTTCAAATATGTTGTTCAACCATAAATTCAATTACCATTTACTAATCTTCTAGTCTGTTAGTCTTCTTTCTTCATTTCCCTTTTAATCCAGCTTAGAACCACTGGTCCTAATTCTGTTTGCACTCCATCGTCTCTTGACTCTGTCCTCCTTTGACCATATCTGGCAAAATTTCAGTACTGGAGAACTACATGCACTCCTTCTTCAGTGCATACATCTAAGGATCTAAATGTCTTATAGCAAATCAGTATTACCATAAAGTCTCAAAAGATCTCTTCATCTGTACTTCTGCCTAGCACTCCAAATACATTTCTTTTTTTTTTTTTTAAGATTTTTATTTATTTATTTGAGAAGAAGAGTTACAGTGAGAGGTAGAGACAGAGAAAGGTTTTCCATCCACTGGTTCACTTGCCAAATGGCTGCAATGGCCAGAGCTGTGCCAATCCAAAGTCAGGAGCCAGGACCTTCTTCCGGGTCTCCTGCACAGGTGCAGGGGCCTAAGCACTTGGGCCATCTTCTACTACTTTTCCAGGCCATAGCAGAGAGCTGGATTGGAGGAACAGCAGCTGATATGGGATGCCGGCAGGTGGAGAATTAACCTACTGTGCCACAGAGCTGTCCCTCCAATTAAATTTCTGCTGCTGACTTATTCTCCCTTCCCTCTACAATGACTATTTCCAATCTTCTCTAGTCTCCAAATTTCACCTTCAAACTCCTCATTCACAGAATGAGTTTGCCTGCTTCACAAAGAAGCATCATCCATGAGAAAGCAGAACAAAATCCATCCTCATCTTCTAGAAGATGTGTGTGTATAGGGAAGGCATCTGTCCTATTTAAAGCCAATTGTTCTAATTACATTTTATCCTTTCCAGGCTCCTCCAGGACTTTATACCTTTGGCTCTCAAAGTGTGCTAACAACCATCAAGAGCATCAGTCCTGTAGGACCTCGTCAGGACACAGTAGTGGAGCTAGGAATAGGCAAACAAGAGACATTCGATGATGTTTTCATGGTGGATATGTTTAAAAGGGGAGATGGCGCTTTTCACTTCTGGTTATAATGACTTAACAGGAACCAGACTTACTCTCCCATCTTAAAAAAAAAAAAAAAAAAAAAAAGATGAAGAAAACCGAACAAAATATGTGATATGCCTGTTTTCAGATCCTGGACAAGCAGCAGCACAGACCGATAAAACCTGGTAAGGGAAACAGACGAGATGAACCATAAAATCACCCTGGCTTTCTCCCTGGCAGCATGCTTTGGACTCAGGAGCCAAGAGGAGGATTTTTAAAAGAAACAGAGCTCTCACTGAGGTGAGGAGACAGACATCAGAGATCAGGGAGCCTGTGGTGACTTAAAGGTAGAATGCAGAGTTCTGGGGAGAGGAAACTATCAAGAAAAATAAATCCTGAATTCTAGCTCGTGTCCTTGTATGAACAATAGTAAGAAAGGCACAAAGCAACTGGAAAGCTAATCAATGAACAGTTCCCAGAGATCACCAAGACCAGGAATCATTCACATTCCCTCAAGACAAGTGTGGAGAGTCTACATTGATCTTTATAGGTCATTCAATAGAGATCCCAGAAGGGCCAACCTCAGCAGTAAGGCTTACCTATCCATGAGTAAAGCTCAGTCAGCTTTTTCTTACAATAACAGAACGACCACTTTATAAAGAAAACAGGTTTATTTAGGTCGCCATTTTGGAGACTGGAAGTTCAAACAGTACGTTGAATACCCTGACAAGGACTCCCCTTGACTACACTACACTATGATGGAAGCACTTGGGCATTTCTGTTAGTGTGGTCTCTCTCCCTCTGCTTAAGCCACCAGGATTCAATCATCAAGGCCCCATCTAACTTGATCACTTTTCAAAGGTTAAAGCTCTAAGCACCTAGTCACATTAAGTAAATACCATTAACATATGACTTTGGAGATTAAAGTCCTGCATGTGTTTCCGGAAACAAATCATACTCAAACCACAGCAGCTACTGTGTATCCAATTGTTGTAGATCTTAAAAGGATCAAATTAAACCACAAATAACTGCCTATCTGAATAAAGTTTAAAGCTGTATAAAGGAAGCAACGCAATGTCCACTGTTAAATTAAAAAGTACAAGCCATGACAATCAGAAAAACATCAACTATAACCAGGTTAAAAATTAATGTATAGAAATGGATCATAAAATGATAAGTATCATGGAATAAACAGATAAGAAGCTTAAAATAATTATTATAATATTTATAAATGTTTAAAGGAAAACATGAACATGAAGAGAAAAACTGAAATACATGAATAAAAGTCAAGATAAAACTTCTAAGCTATCAAATCTAAATTCAAATTTTTACTAGGTACATTTAAGAGAAGATTAGATATTATCCATGAAAATATTATTGAACTAGAAGACAGAGTAGTGAAAATTATCTAAAACAAATTACAGAGCGAAAAAGAATGAACACCTGGAGCCTCAGCAACCTGCAGAATAATATCAATCAGTCCACCACAGTACCTGAAGTCCTAGCAAGAGCACAGAGAAAAACCTATCTAAAAAAAATAGCATCTGAAAGTTTTCCAAATTTGGTAATTAAAACTTACACTAGAAACCACAGAAACTTTTTAAAAACTCAATAAACTCCCAGTAGGAAAAACACAAAGAAATCACAGAAGACCCACCATAATCAACCTTCCAGAAACCAAATACAAAAAAGAAAACCATAAAAGCAGCTGAAAAAGACACATTACACCAAGATAAACAAGATAAGATAAATACCTATTTTTGTCAGAAACTATGCAAGCCAGAAGAAAAAGGAACATTTTCCAAGTAATGAAAAAAATGTTGACACAAACATGTATATGGAATATTTTTCAAAACAATGCATTATCTGAAACATTAAAGATATTTCTTCAAGCAGAAGGAAAATGATTCTAAATGGAAACAAGGGTCTATAAAGGAAATATGCATCAAAATGGTAAATATTTATTTCTCTTAGCACATTTAAAAACACTCACTTTAAAAGTGTGTTTTTAAGTCCCTGATTGCATCACTTCTAATATTTATACTTCTGGAAGCATACATTTTCTCATTTGATGTGCATTTACTTGATTGCTAATACTGAATTTTCCATTAAAGTCTTGTTTGTGTTCTCTGAGCTACAGAAGCAACTCTACTGACTGTTTTCAAGTTTCCTTTTACAAGATCATTTTGATTCTTTAAGAACTGGACCATTTTATAGGCCATTCCTCAGCTAATCAGTCTAAAGCTAGTGTAAACTGAGACCCCATCATCATTTGTGACATAGCCTAGGGTTCCAATATATTTAGTAACATTTTCCTACCCACAGTCCATAGTAGATGTCAAATTCTCATGTAGCTGGTAGCAGGGTTTCCTAGACCCCATTTCACGTGGAGCAGCCCTTCTTCACTCCCAGCTTTACACAGCTAGGTCTTCTCTTGTTCAGGAGGCTTGGAGCCCTAGATTTCCCTAATGTTATGTTAGCAACTCTAGCCTACAGCCAGGTTTGCGTACCTCAATGAGCTGTCTGGACTTCAGCACCTTCTCACGTTTGGTTTTGGATATCCTCTTCATTTCTAGTGCCTGTATATGTTGCTCACTCTAAGTGATACTATATACCTCAAACTTCATTTTATCTAGCTTCCACTAGTTGTAAGGTAAATATGTCCCCACAAAGTTCAATGTTGGAAATTTAATCACTAATCTAACATATTGAGAGGTAGGACCTTTAAGAGATCATTAGGTCATGAAGGATCTGGCCCCTCATGAATGGATCAATGACAGCAGTGAGTTAGTTACCATGGGAGTGGATTCCTTGTAAATGGATTACTTTGGGGCAGGCATTTGGCATTGTGGTTAAGAAACCACACAGGAAGCCCTCATTCCACATTGGAGTTCCTGGGTTCCGCTCCTAGCTCTAATCCCAACTCCGCCTTCCTGCTAATGCACACCCTGGCTCAAGTGCTTAAGTCACTGCCAACCACATGGGAGACCTGGATTGAATTCCTGGTTTCCAGCTTCAGCCTGTCCTAATCCTAGCCTTGTGGGCATTTGTGAAATATACCAGTGGACAGGAGAGTTCTCTCTCATTGACTCTTTTATTCTCTCTGCGTGTGAATGTTTCATTCTCTCTTTCTCTGTGTAATTCAATAAATAAGTAAATATTAAAAAATAAGGGCCTGTGCGGTGGCGCAGTAGGTTAATCCCCCACCTGCGGCGCTGGCATCCCATATGGGCGCCGGTTCTAGTCCCGGCTGCTCCTCTCCCAATCCAGCTCTCTGCTATGGCCAGGGAAAGCAGTAGAAGATGGCCCAAGTCCTTGGGCCCCTGCACCCTTGTAGGAGACTGGAAGAAGCTCCTAGCTCCTGGCTCCTAGCTTTGGATCTACGCAGCTCCGGCCATTGCGGCTATTTGGGGAGTGAACCAACGGACAGAAGATCTTGTTCTCTGTCTCTCCCTCTCACTGTCTATAACACTACCTCTCAAATAAATAATAAAAAATCTTTTAAAAAATAAATAAAAAGCTGAGTTTGGCTGTCTTCCTTCTTGTAGATGCATTTGTGGTTCTTGCCTCTCCACCCTCTGCCATAGAATGATGTATGAAGAGGTCCCTCACCACATGTTGACACTCTGACACTGGACTTCCCAGCCTCCAGGACCATGAGAAACAAATATCTCTTGTTTTTGAATTATCCAGTTTATGAAACACAGTTACCACAGCATATAGCAGACACCACTTCAGATGTTTGGAATGCAAACATACAAGTAGTCCTTGGATGTTAGCACAAACTTGATACAAAAAATTTCAATGATAGTATGAGAGATAAGGTTCCAAGACAGTCTCAAGACTATAGACCTAAACATCATAAATTTAAAATTAAGAATTAGAGTACAGCACTATATTACATATAAATAAACACAACAGGTTTATCTCAGTAACAGAAGGCCGGATTAACATGAGAATAGTGAATAATATAATCCAGGAGTTAGCAAACTTCAGATAGAAAATACTTCAGGTTTTGTGTGCCATATGCAACCTGTGTCACATAGTCTTGTTTAGTTATGTTTGCCTGTTTGGCTTTATAATCCCTTAAACATTCAGAAACCATTCATAACTCATAGGCCATAATGCAGACCAGTTTGCCAACACAAGTCATAGGTGGAGTATTTTTATCTAAAAGGCTTGGGACAAGAAGTGCTACAGATTTTAAAGAGTTTTTCAGAGTTTGGAATATTTCACAAATTTTATCAACTGGGCATTTCTCTTCTAAAAATCTCAATCCGTAATGTTCTAAAACTTGAAAAATTTAAAGTGTAATTTAGGCAGTCAAGAATTGGATTTTAGATAATTACAGGTTTTAGATTTACAGTTATGCATGTCCAATCTTTACAATTCAAAACCATATCATTATCTCAATAAATACATAAAATGTGTCTGATAATATCCAATATCTATTCATGCTTTTTTTTAAGTTATGCATACTCTAAGAACATAACTCCCTTAACCTGACAAAGATTATCAACTAAAAACTTATGGCAAATTTCCCTTCTTAATGGAGTCGCAGAAAGATTTTCTTTAACATTGGGAACAAGAAAAGGATGCCTATAACTACTTCTACTAGGAAAACTATAACTACTATACTTCAACTAGGAAAAAAATACTAATGATATAACATTTAGATGGGATAAACAACACTCTCACTATAGAACAAATGATATGATTGTTTATGCAGAAAAACTCAGAAAGTACAAATAATTGGATTGACAAGAGAGTTTAGATGTTTATAAGATTTTTTTATTTTATTTTTTTATTTTTTATTTTTTTGACAGGCAGAGTGGACAGTGAGAGAGAGAGAGAGACAGAGAGAAAGGTCTTCCTTTGCCGTTGGTTCACCCTCCAATGGCCGCCGCGGCCGGCGTGCTGCGGCCGGCGCACCGCGCTGATCCGATGGCAGGAGGAGCCAGGAGCCAGGTGCTTTTCCTGGTCTCCCATGGGGTGCAGGGCCCAAGCACCTGGGCCATCCTCCACTGCACTCCCTGGCCACAGCAGAGAGCTGGCCTGGAAGAGGGGCAACCAGGACAGAATCCGGCGCCCCAACAGGGACTAGAACCCGGTGTGCCGGCGCCACTAGGCGGAGGATTAGCCTAGTGAGCCGCGGCGCCGGCCCAGATGTTTATAAGATTAATATATCTGTCTATCCAAGTGTCAGTTACTTGGTTGATTTTACTCTTTAGGAGCTCCCAAAGGAACTATACTAAGCAAGCCTTCTTCCATAGAGAATCCTGCGTTAACTTCTGCCAAGAGCAATGGGATACTAGCAACATGAGATTATCCCTTTTAGGTGACTCAGCAATTCCTTAACGTGAAAATCTCAAATTCAAGCTCCACCCAGTGATGGAACCCAACATTTAGTCTCCTGCTGCTAGCACTGTTATTGCTACTTGCCTCCAGGACAAACCCAGCATCTGTTCACCATGGAGCTGGTTGACATTGCTGCTTGTTAGATTTTTGTCCTCGGAGATTTTTCTGATACAAAAAGTACCTTATTCAAGGTCTTGCTATATTTTACAGAAAGATATTCTAGACCAAAGTATGATTTATAAAAACTATTACATACAAAATAAAGATTGGAAACAATCTTTTCAGATGATACATCATAGGTAACTTGTTTTCTCTTCTGTATTTCCACATCATCTATTTATAATCTTAGTTCATTTTTATAACAAAGAAATAATATATTTAATTTTTAAAAAGAAGTTATGTACAGGACATGGTTCAAAAGCTTTTTAAAAGTATTTCTGGGCCGGCGCCGTGACTCACTAGGCTAATCCTCCGCCTAGCGGCGCTGGCACACCGGGTTCTAGTCCCAGTCGGGGCGCCGGATTCTGTCCCGGTTGCCCCTCTTCTAGGCCAGCTCTCTACTGTGGCCCAGGAGTGCAGTGGAGGATGGCCCAGGTGCTTGGGTCCTGCACCCCATGGGAGACCAGGAGATGCACATGGCTCCTGCCATCGGATCAGCGCGGTGCGCCGGCCGCAGCACGCCGGCCGCGGCAGCCATTGGAGGGTGAGCCAACGGCAAAGGAAGACCTTTCTCTCTGTCTCTCTCTCACACTGTCCACTCTGCCTGTCAAAAAAAAAAAAAAAAAGTATTTCTGAAAACAGAAAAGAATATTTATCAAGCATATACCTGCTTTTTAAATAGTACCTGAATTCATTCTCATAGAAATCCTCTAACAAATATCATTATCCTTATTTTTGCAGGATATTGAGGCCCAGAAAGGTTGAGTAATTTGTCCAAGTGGTGGAAATGGGATTTACATTCAGGAATACTTATTCCAAGGCCAGTGCTTTTTCTACATAACTATGCTGACTCCCACAAGAGAGCATTTTCACATTATCACCTACCAGTTCTAATTAAGAGATAGTAATTAAACAATTCTCTACTCTTGACAACAATATTTAAGCTACTAGCACTTTAAAGAAATTAATATGAACAGCTCTTTATCTAACAGAAGATACTATATCTAAACACAAATTACATACTATTACAGAAAAAAGTCTCCAATGTGACACAGTTATGATGCTTTTACAAAAAAGGATTAATTACATTATTTATTAGAGGATAAACATAAAAATTTTGTTTACTGACCAATATGTTTATAAACATGTTCAATTTGCTTAACAGAGAAGCACAAATTACAGTAACAATGATATATCTATTAAATTGGCAAAAAAATTTAAAATAGGAATAACCAAGTTAGACAAAAAGTAAAATTATCATCCATGTTAGGAGATAATGTAATTGGTAAAAATTTGCTGAAGAACAAATGAAATGATACATGCACATGAAAAACATATTTGGCTTTTAACCTAATAATTCATCTTCTGGGAATTTATCCTAATGAAAAAATCTCAGGTATTTATATAAAGATTTAGCTATACGAGTATTATATTAGTTCATTTTCCACTACTATAGCAAATCATTTGATGTTGGGTAACTTTATAAGGAAAAGAGGTTTCTTATCTCACAATTCTGAAAATTCAAGGGCATTGCACCAACATTGGGTGGCTCTTATAAGGACTTCATGCTGAATGGCAATGTATGGGATAAGTCAATGCATCCCAAGACAGGAAACCAGAGAGCAATTCAAGAGTCAGTGTTGCTCTTATACTAACTTCTCTTTTCCCTTCCAAACACCATTGTCAGGAATATGTAACAGGTAGAACACAAGTGTTTCTACCCAAACTTTCCTTCCCTCTAAACATGCACTTACATAAGAATGATAGAACCAGACGCAAAACCTTCCAGAACCCAGAAGATACATGGAGTTTTCCAAAGTCCAAACAGCACAAAACAAGAAAAGGAAAAGAACTAAAGAGATGAAGCAAAAAATAGAAAACCAAAATAAATTATGACTGGAAAAATCTCCACTTTGTTCTCAACCAATGAGTAAAGTCTACTTTTAGATATTCAATACATGAGAACACATTCTTGTAAGTTAGGTCTCAGAGCCATGTTTCATTCCACCCAAATAAGCTCCCATAGAATAAAATTTTACATTTTGGGATCTACTCCTGATTCAGTAGACATCATGAATTTCTCCAAGAGTCACACAAAATAGAAGAAACAAGTCATTACACAAGAGGTGTTCTCCTACCTTAACAGCTTCTCCAAGAGTTTGGTTTTTGTCAGCTTCCTCACTGGAGTGCAATTCCAGTCTATAATTCAACTCCTGTAATTGTTGTGCCTGTTCATTCAATAGCATTTGTGCCTGTTGTTCCCGAAGTAATGCATTATTGAGTTCTTCACATGCACTTTCAAACTTCTCATGGGTGATCAGTTTCTTTAAAAAGGGATGGGTGGGGGCAATCAGTTATAAACTAACTCATTTGATCTTTTTTTATTCAGAACTATACCTGTTAACATTAGCAATACCATACAAACATTTCTAAGTGCCTGATACATGAAAAAAAAACAATTTTTCCTCATTTTGCAAGATAAAAATATCACTCAGAGTTTTAAAATACAAAAGGCATACTTTAGGCCGGCGCCGCGGCTCACTAGGCTAATCCTCCGCCTTGCGGCGCCGGCACACCAGGTTCTAGTTCTGGTCGGGGCGCCGGATTCTGTCCTGGTTGCCCCTCTTCCAGGCCAGCTCTCTGCTATGGCCCAGGAGTGCAGTGGAGGATGGCCGAAGTGCTTGGGACCTGCACCCCATGGGAGACCAGGAAAAGCACCTGGCTCCTGCCATCGGATCAGTGCGGTGCGCCGGCCACAGCGCACCAACCGCGGCGGCCATTGGAGGGTGAACCAAGGGCAAAAGGAAGACCTTTCTCTCTGTCTCTCTCTCTCACTGTCCACTCTGCCTGTCAAAAAAAAAAAAAAAGGCATACTTTCAAAGTTACTATTTTTAGGTAAATAAAAATCTCACAAAACTTATTCCAAATTCTATAATAAATTCATAATGCTTAGTTCCAATCTTCATACATGAAAACTTTTATAAAAAATATGATCTGGGAATTAAAACCTTTAACAACTTCCTAGACTTTTCATTGACTACCTAAAGGTCTGTATCCAATGGATGTTGTCAGGTCTCCCTAATGAAACACCCGCTCTAGATCATACCTACCTCCCCTACTCCCATTCCCACTATACAATCTTGTTTTATTTTCTTCTTATTATCATTATCTAAAGTCACCTCTTTTTTAACTGTCTGTCCACACTCTGCCTCCACACATGTAGTTCCACTGAGCAGCGAACCCAGTACTGGCACTCAGTAGGTACTCAATAGTTACTTGTTGAATGAAAGAACATTCATAAGTAAACATCTGCCAATAAAACTGTATCCCATAATGCACAACACAATTTTTATCTCATATCTCTCTCTGTCTTTCACACAAATAGATAGAAAAATCTTTTTAAAAAGAGAGAACATAAGAGATAAAATATATATTTTTTTGGATTTAGACATTTGCAGAAAAGGAAACTGTAACTGAAGAATCAGGATTACTTGACCTGCCTAACCCAGAAGAAATCTTTGCCCTTTGAAGGTTTATCTACTTGAAATAATAATTAACTTTAATAATTTATATTATCATAGGATTAATTACTAAGCCAAGATATCAAATCAACCTAGGTGTCTATCAAAAATTAATGAATAAAGAAAATATGGTATGTACCCATAATGGAATACTATTTGGCTTTAAAAAAAAAAGTGAGATCCTCTCATTTGTGAAAATATGGATGAATCTGGAGAATATTATGTTAAGCAAAGCAAACCAGGCACAGGAAGATAAGTAACACAAAATTTTAAAAAGAAGAGAAGTCAGAATGAAATACTAGAAATGAAAACTTCAAAAGATTAAATTAAAAATGCAATAGAAAGCCTTAACAACAGAATACATGAGACAAAAGAAGCAATATCATAACTAAAAGACAAATTTCTGGAAATATTACAGTTGGGACAAAAAAAGAAGAAAAAATTACAAACTAAAAAACATGGTTAGAGTTTTTTTTTTCAACTTTTATTTATTAAATATAAATTTCCAAAGCACAACTTTTGAATTAAAGCAGCTTTTCCCCCCATAACCTCCCTCCCACCCGCAACCATCCCATCTCTCACTCCCTCTCCTACCCCATTCTTCATCAGGATTCATTTTCAATAATCTTTAGATACAGAAGATCAATTTAGTATATACTAAGTAAAGATTTCAACAGACTGCACCGTCAGACACACAAAGTATAACGTACTGTTCGAATACTAGTTATCCATTAATTCACATAGTATAACACATTAAGGACAGAGGTCCTACATGGGAAGCAGGTGCACAGTGACTCCCGTTGTTGACTTAACAATTGACACTCTTATTTATGACGTCAATGATAACCCTAGGCTCTTGTCATGAGCTGCCAAGGCTATGGAAGCCTCTTGAGTTCACCAACTCCAATCTTATTTAGACAAGGCCATAGTCAAAGTGGAAGTTCTCTCCTCCCTTCAGAAAAAGGTACCTCCTTCTTTGATGGCCCGTTCTTTCCACTGGGAACTTGGGAACTCACAGAGATCTTTAATTTAGTGTGTGTGTGTGTGTGTGTGTGTTTTTGTTTGTTTGTTTGTTTGTTTTTGCCAGAGTGTCTTGGCTTTCCATGCCTGTGAGACTCTCATGGGCCTTTTAGTCAGATCCCAATGCCTTAAGGGCTGATTCTGAGGCCAGAGTGCTGTTTAGAGCATTTGCCATTCTATGAGTCCGCTGTGTATCCCACCTCCCATGTTGGATCATTCTCTTCTTTTATTTCTATCAATTAATATTTTCAGAAACTGGTCTTATTTATGCAGTCCCTTTGACACTTAATCCTATCTTTTTGTTGAATTATGAACTTAAACTGATCACTCTGACTAGTGAGATGGCATGGGTACATGCCACCTTGATGGGATTGAATTGGAATCCCCTGGAACGTTTCTGGCTCTAGCATTAGGGGTAAGTCTGAGTGAGCATGTCCCAAATTGTACATCTCCTCCCTCTCTTATTCCCACTCCTATATTTAACAGGGATCACTTTTCAGTTAAATTTAACCACCTAAGAATAATTGTGTGTCAAGTAAGAGTTCAACCAATGGTATTAAGTAGAAAAAGAAAATACTAAAAGGAATAAAATAGTAAGTTGTTCCTCAACAGTCAGGACAAGGGCTGATCAAGACATTGTTTCCATAATGTCCATTTCACTTATACAGGTTTCCTTTTAGGTGTTCAGTTAGTTGTCACCGATCAAGGAGAACACATGATATTTGTCCATTTGGGACTGGCTTATTTCACTCAGCATGATGTTTTCCAGATACCTCCATTTTGTTGCAAATGACCGGGTTTCATTGTTTTTGACTGCTGTATAGTATTCTATAGAGTACATGTCCCATAATTTCTTTATCCAGTCTTCTGTTGATGGGCATTTAGGTTGATTCCATGTCTTAGCTATTGTGAATTGAGCTGCAATAAACATTAAGGTGCAGACAGCTTTTTATTTGCCAATTTAATTTCCTTTGGGTAAATTCCAAGGAGTGGGATGGCTGGGTTGTATGGTAGGGCTATATTCAGGTTTCTGAGGAATCTCCAAACTGACTCCCATAGTGGCTTTACCAGTTTGCATTCCCACCAAGAGTGGATTAGTGTCCCTTTTTCCACACATCCTCACCAGCATCTGTTGTTTGTTGATCTGTATGTAAGCCATTCTAATGGTTAGAGATTTAAAAGATATTATCAAATAACTCAACATAAGGATCCTAGGAGTTCCAGAAAGCACAGAAAGAGGAAAGGATTAGAAGGCCTTCTTAATGAAATAATAACAGAAAACTTTCCCAATCTGGAGAAGGACATCCAAGTAGAGGAAATACACAGAACTCCCAATAGACACGACCAGAAAGACCTTCATCACAACACATTGTAGTAAAACTCCAGAGTAAAACATAAACAAAAGATCTTAAAAGGTGCACAAGAAAAACACCAAATTACATTCAGAGGAAACCCAATTAGACTCGCAAACTTCTCATCAGAAACTCTACAGGCAAGCAGAGAATCGTGAGATATATTCCAAATCCTAAGAGAAAAAAAACTATCAACACCATAAAATTATTAGAGAACATCGGAGAAACCCTGCAAGATATTGGCAAAGGCAAAAACTTCTTGGAAAAGACCCCAGAGGCACAAGCAGCCAAAGCCAGAATTAAAAACTGGGATTACATCAAATTGAGAAGTTTCTGTACTGCAGAAGAAAACAGTCAGGAAAGTGAAGAGGCAACCAACAGAATGGGTGAAAATATTTGCGAATTATGTAACTGATAAGGGATTAATAATCAGAATCTATAAAGAGATCAAGAAACTCCACCACAACAAAACAAACAACCCATTAAGAGATGGCCCAAGGACCTAAACAGACATTTTTCAAAAGAGGAAATCCAAAAGACCAACAGACACATGAAAAAACTGTTCAGGATAACTAGCAGTCAGGGTAATGAAAATAAAAACTACAATGAGGTTTCACCTCACTCTGGTTAGAATGGCTTACATACAGAAATCAACTAACAACAAACAGATGCTGGCAAGGATGTGGGGGAAAAAGGACACTAATCCACTGTTGGTGGGAATGCACACTGGTAAAGCCACTATATAGAAAACAGATTGGAGATACCTCAGAAATCTGAATATAGCCCTACCATAGGACCCAGCCATCCCACGCCTTGGAATTTACCCAAAGGAAATTAAATTGGCAAACAAAAAACCTGTCTGCACCTCAATGTTTACTGCAGCTCAATTCACAATAACTGATATGGAATCTACCTAAATGCCCATCAACAGAAGACTGGATAAAGAAATTATGGGACATGTATTCCATGGAATACTACACAGCTGTAAAATAAATGAAATCCAGTCATTTGCAACAAAATGGAGGAATCTGGAAAACATCATGCTGAGTGAAATAAGCCAGTCCCAAATGGACAAATATCATGTGTTCTCCTTGATCGGTGACAACTAACTGAACAACTAAAAGGAAACCTGTAGAAGTGAAACTGATACTGTGAGAAGCAATGTCTTGATCAGCCCTTGTCCTGATTGTTAAGGAACTACTTACTATTTTATTCTTTTTAGTATTTTCTTTTTTACTTAATACCATTGGTTGAACTCTTTACTTAACACACAATTATTCTTAGGTGTTTAAATCTAATTGAAAATTGATCCCTGTTAAAAAAAAATAAGAGTGGGAATAAGAGAGGGAGGAGATGTACAGTTCAGCACACATTTCCTTGGACTTACTCCTAAGGGTAAAGCTAAAAAGTTGCCATGGGACTCCAAATCACATTAAGCTGGCAGGCACCAATGCCATCTTACTACTTAAAGTGATCAGTTTAACTTCATAACAGATCATAAAGATAGGATTAAATGTCAAAGGGATTACATAAATAAACCAAGTATCTACTAATAATACTAGATAAAATTAAAAAGGAGAGAATGATCCAACATGGGAAGCAGGCCACACAGCAGACTCATAGAATGACAAAGCCCTAAACAGCACTCTGGCCTCAGAATCAGCCCTTAAGCCATTTGGATCTGGCTAAAAAGCCCATGAGAGTATTTCAGGAATGGAAAGCCAAGGCACTATGGCAAAAAATAACCTACATGAAAGATCTCTGTGAGTGAGATCCCAGTGGAAAAAATGGGCCATCAAAGAAGGAGGTACCTTTCTCTGAAGGGAGGAGAGAACTTCCACTTTGATTATGTCCTTGTCTTAATAATGTCATGAGTTTGTGGACTCAGGAGGCTTCCATAGCCTTGAAAGCTCATGACAAGAGCCTAGGGTGATCACTGACGTCATAAATAAAGAGTGTCAATTGTTAAATCAACAACAGGATTCACGGTGCACTTGCTCCTCATGTAGGACCTCCTAATGTGTTGTATTATGAGAATTAACAGTAAAACTAGTCTTCAAACAGTAATTTATACTTTGTGTGTCTGTGTGGGTGCAAACTGTTGAAATTTTTACTTAGTATAGAGTTGATCTTCTGTATATAAAGATAATTAAAAATGAGTCTTAATGAAGAATGGGATGGGAGAGGGAGTAAGAAGTGGATGGTTTAGGGGTGGGAGTCGGGTATCAGGGGAAGAACCATTATAATCAAAAAGTTGTACTTATGAAATTTATATTTATTAAATAAAAGCTTTCCATAAAGCAATAAAATATTTTAGTGTAAAAAAATAACCCAGCTACAACTAGATTATATGGGTAACTACATTCAATTATGCTTCATATATTTACACATCTTGATCTTGATCTAATGTCATTTGGCCTATAGATTTTCAGCTAATATTTTTTTTCAAAGATTTTATTTATTTATTGGAGAGGTAGAGTTAAAGACAGTGAGAGGGAGAGACAGAGAGAAAGATCTTCCTTCTCTGGTTCACTCCCCAAATGGCTGCAACAGCCGGAGCTGCACTGATCTGAAGCCGAGAGCCAGGAGCTTCTTCCCGGTCTCCCATGTGGGTGCAGGGGCCTAAGCATTTGGGCCATCTTCTACTGCTTGCCCAGGCCATAGCAGAGAGATGGACTGGAAGAGGAGCAGCCGGGATTAGAATCAGCACCCATAGGGGATGCTGGCACTGCAGGCAGAGGATTAACCTACTACGCCACAAAGCACCAGCCCCATATAATACTCTTTAAAATAATACACCTAAATCTTTGGTTAAAATTGGGCTAGTTGAGCATTTCTTTAGAAAAGCAACGTAATTTTAAACTAAATAATTTATTCAAAATGTTCAGTATAAAAGAGAGGAAACACTATCCCCATTCTCCCACATACACATACACCAAAACATAAGTCTCCTCAACTGAAGACATTGTAGAAGAGAAGTTTTCGGAAGAAAAGAAATCCTATTAATAAGATTCTGAATTGTGCTTAAAATCCAAGCACAATAAAAACTGAGAAACAGAGACGCTCACCAAAGCTGTAGATACTCACAGACTGCTGAGATTCATTCAATTGCATTTGGAGACCCTGGGCTTTATCGAGCTCCTTTTTCATTTCATTCACATTGCGTCTGAATTCTGTAACTTCCAGGCGCAAAGAACGACGCTCCACTTCTGCTGCATGCAGTCTTTGTGTAAATCCAAATATCTGCTTCTGTAATGATGCTGTGCTTTTCTATCATTAAACAAGAGCAATTTTATAAGGAGTAACTACAGATGTACTAATAAGTCAATAGCAACTTACTAAACTAAAAGTAACTATCAGACAAAAAAAATAGCAGCAAGTACTGAAACTTTGAGATGAAAGCTTTATTTTTTATGTGACCAATAATTTGGCTTGTAGCAAATGAACACTTGAAGAAAAGATATAATCAAGATGACTAGAAAATTGAGTTAACAGTTGTTATGCCTCATATAATTTTGTTGCAGTGTGCTTATGAAGAATTTAGAACTGATGCCAGGGCTTCTGTATTTTGATATTTTGACATTTTCAGAAGTGCTTTTATTTATCATATTAAGTTTCAAGAAAATGTAGATATATTCACATACAACTACTTTAAATCACAACTAAGTCAGATTCAATATTAAATCCAAGTCCTAAGGCCACTATTAAATGAAGCTGTGTACATACCATAATGGGCACATGGCCACGCAAACCATATTTCAGGGCCAGTGTGTTTACTTTATGAAGTCCACGTGCCAGCCTTTGAACCAGGGAATCTTTGTCCACATATGTGATACTCCTGCTATTGTGCAGAGGTATACTCTCCATTGCCAGACTAATTTTATCCATTAGTTTAGCAAAAGAATTTTTGGCTGCACCTACAAGCAAATGTCCACAAATTCTGGAATTTGGATCTTTAAAGAAAAAGAAAAAAAAAGGCAGAAAAAATGTGAATTGTGTCTTATTCATTTCACAACACTGCTAATATCTACATAATAAACACTTTTTTTCAATTATGTATTTCCTACTCAACCGTAGTAATTCATTCAAAAAGTCCACTCACATATTTTCACTATGACAAAAATGTAGTTAATAGCTCACCTACTAAACCACACATCTGAAGAATCTGCATGTATCTGTAGGATGCCAGGCACACAGAACACTATGATATTAAAAATTATTCTTTTCTTTGTTTTAAAACCTAACATAAATCCATATTCTATTTACAACTACTGAAGCTTGTTACTTTAATACCATACCATTTATATTCTCAGACAAGAAAATATAATTTGCCTTATTCTGAGGCAATTAAAATTTTATAACTACAATTACTTTTTTCCCATAGGATTTTCGTAATCATCCCTCTCATATAATGGACTTACGGTTCCAGCATATTCAACACAGCCTGCTTACTACGAGATTCATCAGGTCTGTAATTAATAATTGTGTTTAATGTTGATAAATAAAATTGTCAGCCCTCTTTCTACTAATTGGTGTTCTAGATAATGGCTAATAGGTTTATTTATGCCTTCATAAAAGTCATGTAATTTAGTTTTCCCACTGCCAGGCAGGTCTTAATCTGTCATTACTTGTCTTATGATAGTATCTGTATAAAATGACAAGCATGAAGGGATTATTTAAATTCAGTAGTATACCACTCTACATTTCAAGAGCCTGTGCTGTTGCAGTTCATTTAAATTTTGTCTCTGGATCAGAAGCACAAAAAGTAAATTTAGCTCATTTTACCCAACAAAAATGTCTTATAAAGTAAATGTATGATTCAATAGGGAAGAGCAATGCTGAGAAGATGATCAAGCAGTAGTTTTTTGTCACAAAACATTTTCACAAGACCTTGTATGCTAACATTTGGGCTTTATTCTATTTGTTTTACTCCTCAATCTATAAAAGGAAAATATAAATTATAAATTTATTCAACAGAAAGAATTTGAAAACCTCATTGCTTAATAATTACACATAAATAAAATAGAAATTAATTGTGTAAAAGCATATCCTGTATGTAAAATTTATTTCTATCAGTTATTGATGTACTGATTTCTCAAATACATAAGGTAAGTAAGTTTAATTCTAAATGCCAACCATTATAAACATACTGAGAATCCTCAGGAAAAAAGACACACAAAGCATAATTAAAATACATAGTCCTTTGTGAACAATCATATTCATCAAATAAATAATGAATGAGGAAGAATTTAGTAGTTTTTTTAATATCCATCAGCATAAAATACAGAACATCAACTTACAGGAATTATTAAACTATTTTCATATAATTAAATAGGTTACTTATGCATGAATGGGCAAACAGTGAAATTCATTTTTTCTGAGTATTCAATATAAAATATTATTTCAATACCAAATATATGTATTCCCTACTTCTCCAACCACCCTGCAGTTCTTTAACTGTGTTGTTTTTCCATCTTAATAAACTACCCTATTGTGCCAGTCTACCATATGTGGGTATGGTCGCCCACCGCGCGCGAAAGCCGAACCGCAGGACCGAGCCGCGGGACTGAGCCGCGGAAGCCGAGCCGCGGGACTGAGCTGCGCAAGCTGCAGGGTCTGCGCGCAAGTGCTCGAAGGGGAGTGCAACAGCGGGGAGACTTGGGAAGTCCAGGGCTCCGAGTCCACACATCGGCGCTGGAAGGGGAGCAGACCTGCGTGGAGAGCGTGGGAGCCCACAGTTCGGGACATCAGCGGCAGACTCAACACACCAGCGCTGGAACGCGAGGTGAGCCGAACCTCAATAACCCGAGACACCGGCAGGCAAGCGGAGAGAGGAGACTAGAGGGAACGACCCCCGGGGCGGGGGGGACTTCACCAAGCTAACTGGAAGAGAGAGAGAGGGAAAAAAAAAAAGGTGACTGGTATGGACACGGGTTTCTCTCTCTCTGCTCACCTCTCAAGGGCGAGCAAGACAAAGAGCAGGCGCCATCTTGGACATACGTCATAAGCAGAGCGACCTCAGGTCTGCACCGGCCCTGAGCCTAGCAGTAAAACCTGACTCTGGGTGGGGCGAATTAACAGGAGATTAGGACTTAGTAAATTTATGGTGCTACTGAACTGAGACTGTGAAAAAAGAGACGGTGGGGGAGAGAACTCACGGAATTCACGTGAGCACTCTCCAGAGACGCTACAATTCCGTAACTTTGGCAACCCAGTGGGAGACTGAAGGAGAATTTGAGCCCACTCTAAGGGCCGAACAGATTCCCTGTGTGGTCCTTGGGAAAGAGCTTCTGATCTCTGGCTCCTGTGGGTATATCATTTGCCTGCTAACTACCTCCAACTTTGTTCAGCTGTGCAGAATAACTTCCCTGTTGAATCAAAAAAAAGAGAGAGAGAGAGAGAGAGAGAGGTTTACCACGCCTAACCTGGGAGTGTCACCTTTGGCACACCAAACAGAGCTCTCAGGCCACACCCATCTCAAGCCCTAAGGCTCCATCAAAAACAGATAGTCCACTTAATCTAGAGTCATAGTATAACAAGAAAAAGCACCACAGTGAAGAAACCAAATATCTCCAATATGACAAATAACAAACGCAAAAACCAAGGTAATAAAAACAAGGAAGTCACCATGAAGCCCTCAAATGAAAAAGACACCCCAATTCAAGATTATGAGGATGATGACATAGAAGAAATGCAAGAAGCAGATCTCAAAAAATTGATAAGAACATTAAGAAGTTCTCAAAAACAAATTCTTGAACTACAGAAATCCTTAATGGACAAGATAGAAAATCTCTCTCGTGAAAATGAAATATTAAGGAGGAATCAAAATGAAACGAAACAACTAGTACAACAGGAAACTGGGATAGTGACTGAAGTGAAGAATTCAATAGATCAAATGAAAAACACAATAGAGAGCCTTACAAACAGAATGGGAGAAGCAGAAGAGAGAATTTCGGACTTAGAAGACAGAGAACAGGAAAGGATACAGTCAGACCAAAGAAAAGAAGAGGAAATTAGAAATCTGAAACATATTGTCGGGAATCTTCAGGATACTATTAAAAAACCCAACATTCGGGTTCTAGGAGTTCCTGAAGGCATGGAGAGGGAGAAAGGATTAGAAGGCCTTTTTAGTGAGATATTAGCAGAAAATTTCCCAGGTTTGGAGAAGGACAGAGAAATCCTAGTACAGGAAGCTCACAGAACCCCTAATAAACACGACCAAAAGAGACCCCCACCACGACACGTTGTAATTAAACTCTCCACAGTGAAACATAAAGAAAAGATCCTAAAATGTGCAAGAGAGAAACGTCAGATTACTCTCAGAGGATCTCCAATCAGACTCACAGCTGACTTCTCATCAGAAACTCTACAAGCTAGGAGGGAATGGCAAGATATAGCCCAGGTACTAAGAGAGAACAACTTCCAGCCCAGAATATTATATCCTGCAAAGCTATCATTTGTGAATGAAGGTGAAATAAAGACTTTTCATAACAAACAGAAATTGAAAGAATTTGTTGCCACTCGTCCAGCCCTGCAAAAGATGCTTAAAGATGTGTTACACACAGAAACAAAGAAACACGGTCATCAATATGAAAGAAGGTAAAGGAAGGAAACCAAGGAAGGAAAGCTCACAGCAAAAGATCACAGGGAATTCAAAGCATATATTAGAACTTATCTTTGGCAAATGGCAGGGCAAAGTTACCACTTATCATTAGTCACACTGAACGTGAATGGCCTGAACTGTCCAGTTAAAAGACACCGTTTGGCTGATTGGGTTAAAAAACAAAACCCATCTATTTGCTGCTTACAAGAAACACATCTTTCCAACAAAGATCCATACAGACTGAAAGTGAAAGGCTGGAAAAAGATATACCATGCCAACAGAAATGAAAAAAGAGCAGGCGTAGCCATCTTAATATCAGACACCATAAACTTTACCACAAAAACCATTAAGAGAGACAAAGAGGGACACTACATAATGATTAAGGGATCAATTCAACAGGAAGATATAACAATTATCAATGTATATGCACCTAACTACAGGGCACCGGTTTATCTAAAAGATTTGTTAACGGACTTAAAGGGAGACTTAGACCCCAATACAATAGTACTGGGGGACTTCAATACTCCACTCTCAGAAATAGACAGATCAATAGGACAGAAGATCAACAAGGATACAGTAGATTTAAACGACACTATAGCCCAAATGAATCTAACAGATATCTACAGAACTTTCAATCGTAATTGCAATAATACTGAACACAAGAATGTATTTAATAATACCGAGATAAATTCATTAATATTAACTTTTATGGTATGTTGAAAGTTTTCGTTAACAAACATAAAAGCTCACTACACAAAAGTAGTGATTATATAGATAATCAGCTTCTCAAAGTAAAAATCAACTACAATTTAATTTTAATGAGTAGTGTTTTCTTACTGTATCACAGAAATTGGTTTATGTAGATACTGACCACTCTGTAGGGAAAATTAAATGACAATATAGTTACATAAGGTATTCTTTTGAATTTTTAAGCGAAAAAGAGATATACACTCTAAGTTGCTGAATCTCAATAAATTTACAATAAAAGCATTAAATAACTAGGCTTCAGTAAGAAATGTTTTATAATATACGTCACATTGTACTATATGAAGTACAATTGAGTCTATATTAAATAAATGAAAAAATTCTTTAGTGGCATAGTTGTAAAATTATTTGTATAATAATACAGAAATAAGAGAAAAAAATGTCACTAAAAGTCTTCACTTCAATTTGTCTATCCTGTTTTAAAATTTTGCCTTCTAGGGCCAGTGTTGTGGCATTGTGGATAAAGAAAGTGCCACCTGTGATGCTGACATCTCACATGGGCATCAGTTCATGTCCTGGCTGCTCCATTTCCAGATCCAGCTCCCTGTTAATGGCCTGAGAAAAGCAACAGAGGATAGCCCAAGTGCTTGGGCCCCTCCCACCCACATGGGAAACCCGGATGGAGCTCCTGGCTCCTAGCTTCAGCCTAGACCAGCACTGACCATTGTGGACATGTGGGAAGTGAACCAGTGGATGGAAGCTCCCTTTCTTTCTCACCTCTCTCTTTTCCTCTCTCTCTCTTTTTCTCTTTCTCTCTGTAACTTTGACTTTCAAAATAAATAAATAAATAAATCGTTTAAAAAATGTTTTGACTTCTTACATTTAACAAATTCACATTTATGTTAAATACATTTGTTTATCACTTTCCCATATTTAAGAACACCCATATTTCATGATAGAAGACCCTGGTCTGAAAGTACTTTTTCCAACAGAATTGCATATCTATGATTAAAATCCTCAAGACAAATTCATAAAGAATTGTTTCAACCACTAGTTCTAACCTGTGGATTACAGATCTCAAGAAAGAGGGTAGGGTGGGAGGTTTTGAAAGACAATTGCCAAAGTTCCATCACTCTAACTGCAGTAACCATTGCCATGTTGATCTTTATTTAGCCCTAATAAAATATACACATTAATAATATATCCTCATGATGTTATTAGTAATAAAATTAAAAGTCTTGAAAATGTTATAGAAGTATTACTAAAAATACAACTATGATAAAACGAGCAGCCTACAATATCTACAATATCTTCTCTCACTAAAATGAGAGTTTTAGTACTCAGAAAGACTAAGAAACACTTCTTTAATCAAAAAAGGTAGTATGACTAATGTTAATAATTCTAGTAGTAAGTATAATAATATTAAAAAGCCGGCGCCACGGCTCACTAGGCTAATCCTCCCACCTTGTGGCGCTGGCCACCAGGTTCTAGTCCCGGTCAGGGCGCCAGATTCTGTCCCGGTTGCCCCTCTTCCAGGCCAGCTCTCTGCTGTGGCCAGGGAGTGCAATGGAGGATGGCCCAAGTGCTTGGCCCTGCACCCCATGGGAGACCAGGAGAAGCACCTGGCTCCCTGCCTTCGGGATCAGCGCAGTGCGCCCGGCCCACATCACACTGGCCGCGGCGGCCATATGTGG